>NW_005054503.1:149805-184015 GCF_000277835.1 Geospiza fortis | reverse complement strand
AGAGATCCCAACCCTATTTTGACTCTGCAACAGCTGGCTGAGCCTGCCTCTTAACCAAAGGCAGTGGGATTTAAACCAAACCTACAGCAAAAAGCAGAGTACAACACCCAGCCTGTGCTGGGTTTAAACCACACCTGCAGCAAAAAGCAGAGCACAACACCCAGCCAGTGCCTCTCCTGGCTGGGAGGATGCATGGCTGTACAATTTCCAAATCAGCAGCAGCCCTTGATCCATATTGAGCAGCATGCTGCTGGTGTGGAGCAGGGCAGAAATGCTCTTGAGAGCACAGAGCAGCTCTGCTGGCATGAGTAAACCACAATGCTCAGGTCCAAGGGGCTGAACTTCTCTGAAGGGCTAGCAGTGGGAAATAGAAAAATCTCCTCCGCTTCTGTGTGTGGACACCACCCTTTTTATTCATATTTTCCCTTTTGGAGATAGGTGTCTTAGCAGTCAATATAGTTATTACCTACTCGATCTAAATGCAAATGCTGAACCAACAGTGCACTCTCATTTTTAATGAAAAGATATTAATCTTTTCAGCAAATGCATTCCACATTTGATCTTGGTATTAACCTCTAACATATTCATATTTATAGCAATTGTGGGAAAACATATACCTTGGAGCGTATCAGCTCTGAGTTGGAATAATTGTATCATTTTGTCTTGTCTTCTCTGACAGAACTCCCACTTGCACACCTTTAACTTGCTTTGCAGTGTGGTAAATTCCAGAGCTGAACCTCAGTTTCTATGGTTTAAGGGGTTTTAGTAATAGATACAGCAATATCTCATATTTCTTTCTGCTTAAAATACAAGATAAACAAGGTATTCACCCTTTCCCCATGGTTAATGCATTTCTTACATTCTGGTTTCTGATGCTTGTAAACATAAGCAGCAGAGGGTCTTGAGTCAGAGGAAAACTCATGGACCTTTGGTCTCTTTTCAGAGGATACTCCATAGCCCATTATACCATATAGTATACCAAATATACCATATATTATACCAAATATTAAAAATGGGGAGGAAAAAAATCTGCCACTTATAATGTTACTTATGGAAAAATGGACAGAGATTGAAAGTGCTTCTTAGTGAGATGTAAAATCATATTTAAAGTTAATTTTATGATGAATTTTTCAGTATTTGGTCTTAAATGCCTGCAGTGAGAAAAAAAAATCTTAGTTTACAAGTAAATCTTAGTTTGATTCCTATTATGTTTTTCATGAGATAGCTCATTAACCTGTTCTTGAGTCTGGAAAGAAGCTGTGCAAAGGAGAAATAAAAGTCAAAGTTACATGTCAAAATATGAGAAGTATGATTCAGGTTACAAACAGGAAAAGCTCCTATTGAGAGAACGTGAGAGGATATGTATGTTCATTAAAAACACAAATCTGATCTGTTTGAAGCCGTAGTGGCAGAATTCCTAAAATCTTTAATGATATTGTTAGATAATTTCTAATTTCATTTAACACATAGCTTGTTAGTCTGATGAAACAGAGAAAGAAAGAAAATTATCAGGCAATAATAGGACCAGAGTTTCTCTTCTGTAAAAATCCATGAGGGATAAGCATATCCCATCAGGGAGCCATTCCAGCACAATGTTCCTGTCTCCTCCTGAGGCAGACACATCACTGGATGGCTTTTCTTCCAAATACAGAGCACAAAGTGTGAGAATCCACTTCTGGAACAAAGATGAGCAAACACTTTTGCTGTCTTTGGGAATGGACAGCTCCCTGCAGAAGCTGCTGCCCGTACTCTGTGTTTTTACTTTTTCCACTGGAGCAGCCAAACCCTCTGGGGATGCCCTCAAATCCCCACCTTGGCCCCTCTGTGTCTGTGGCAGTCCTGAACTCTGGTTTGTTGGATACAACTTTGCAGGTAGAACCCTCTGGTCATCACAGCCAACTTCATTTCCTTGAGAGGAAATCCACAAAGCATCCTCCTGCGGCTCTGCTGGCCAGCACCCACCTGTAGGTGCTCCTCTATGGTTTCACCCAACACAATCTGGAGATTTGCTGCATGGCCTTGTCAAACTTTTAACCTGGAGCTTGCAGGTGGGATAAATTACTATTTAAAGGCAGAGCTTCTGCAAGGACATTGCCTTCCTCTCCAAGAATCCCAAGATATCTCACAAAGGAATCTTTTAATTGCTTTGTCTGTGTCTCCCTCTGACAAGGAGGGAAGAAGGAGAATCCCTGGTTCCTCACTGGAATCTTGGATTAATTTCTTAGGTGGCGACTGGCCTTTCATTCCCCAAGTGTGTTATGCACTCATTGGTGGCCCCAACCATCACTTTAACTCTCATAGTTTGCTCCCTGGAAAATCTCCACACTTCCCACAAGAGGATGTGAATCTGATTTTTCGAACCTGCAGCTCTCTGTAGCTGCACTAAGCAATATTTATATTCTCCCTCTGATGTTTTGGGTTAGGAGTTTGGGTATCACTGCCTCCTGTGGCAGATAGTTTGCTGATCCTCTAGAAATGTCACTCATCCAAACATCCTGAGTTTCTCTGACACTGATGTATTGCAGAGAGATTTAAAACATATCATCCTCAAGGCACTTACAAAGAGTGACACGAAACATGATATCAGCTGCCCACATGTTTTGAATAGAGGCTGATAATGGAAATGTCTTTTTTTTTTTTGTGAGAGTTTCTTTATTAAAAAAAGAAAAAGAGAGGAATATTAGCTTTATGGATATTGAGAGGTGAAAATCCCACTGTGACAAAAGGCTAAGAAGGGAAAAGAAGTGGTTGACTTAGAATAAAAAAAGCCTCCAGTTGCAGGTTTTGCAGAGGAGCTGGTTAATTGCTAAATGGTTAATTGCTAAGTGGTTAATTGCTAAATGCTGGCAAATATTCTGCTAGAACTAAGAGCACAATGATCTTCAAAGCTGATCTATGACTGAAGATGGTAAAACTTAGAAATTCCAGATTAAGGACACACCACACATTTTGTAGCTGGTTGGGGCAGTGATTTCAGTTCAGGGAGAGGTAGTGAGTACAGAAACAGAAAACCAAAAATTAATGTTATCCATGTAGACTAAGAAGTGCCAAAAGGTGAGAAAAATCTGACAGATTGTCACTGGCAGTGTTTTATCAGCCCTTGCTTGGGGCCAAGGAATATGACTCCAAAAGGTAGAAGTGCAACACTATGGATTAATGCCATTTTTTTCTTGGAAGTTTCCCATTTCCAAACAGTTTTTGCTGGCTGGACAAGATGAGCTTCCTGCTATAGAAGCAGTGTAGAGCACAGTTAATGCTTGGAAACAAAACTTTTGGATATTTTATCTTCAAAGTCTGACTTTTTAACACAAGTATCAGTGTGTTATTTCAGAATGCTCAGTGCTGAAGAGAGCAGAAAGGAGAACATCTGGAAGTAGTCAGCTTACAACCAGCATGAATCAAGTAGAGTTAGCACTGAAAATAAATGGAATTACTTCAAAGTTACTACAGGAATAATTGCTTAGTTTGGTGGAGTTGCAGCTCCGAGTACTTGGGACTCAACAAGAGTTACCCCAGAGGTGCTAGATCTGATTTTTTATTTTAACATGAAAAGAGTACTTTCAAATATGTAGGTGGTTATTTTTAGTTCTGCTAGAATAATTCCAATTTCCCAGTGTGTTATTTTGGGATAACTCTTCTAGCACCAATGGGGTTTTATTTTTGATTCCCCAAATGTCATCAGACAACAGACACATCCTTGTCATTTTATTTTCACTTCCTTTTATCTTTCCTGTTTTCTTATGACTTTCTATTTTTAGAGTGCTTGTAGCAAAAATCATTTAAAATATGCTGGTTTGTAGGAGATTGTATCTTAATACCATCAACTGGGAAATTTCTTTCTCTCCAAATTCTACCCAAATTTAGCTCTCTTTTGTGCTGGAGTATCTAATTACAATAACATTAATTAAGTGTGTGTGTGTGTTCAATTTTTAGTTTTCAGTCTATACTGTAGAGTTTTACAAGACTCTATTCAAGGTTAAAATGAACCCCTCTTATTCTGCATGGATAGCATTAATTTTTAATTTTCTGTTTCTATACTCAGTGTATCAAGTAAAAGGTAATTTGAGAAGGCAAAATGTGAATAAATATAATGAGTCATGTTAATCAAGTTCTCCTCTGCTTCTCTTCTGGACTGGAGGATCCACTGGTGTTCCACTTGTAAAACATTCATGGAACATTTTACCTGATTGTTTTTAATTTTGTATATTAAACAAATCTCAACAATTGAAGTCTTAATTAAAATACAGCTGGAACACCCTAGTGAGACAGTAGGGTGAATCTGTTTTTACTTGTAAATGTTGTCCATTACACCCATTTTGTGTACATTGAAACCCTTCAGAAGCTCCAAACCTAAGGAATAAATGAAGACATTCAATAATTCAATAAATGAAGACATTCATGCCGTAGTGTAGACAAAAAGTTCCCTTTAGCCCAGCCTGGTTCTTTCTGTCCATTCTGTGCTGTTTGATGCAGCTGGGAGTTCCCCAGGTGATGAATTTCCCCTGCTGGGGGATCCCTGCACCCCCTGTCTGTGATCCCAGTGCTGCTCCTTGAGCCCCAGCTCTGTTTTTTCATGACTTTTTACAGTTTGTGGTGCCTTGAGAAGGCTGAGCTAGAACAGAGGCTGGGCAGAGCTACAGAATAAAGCAGGGATTTATTAAAAGGATCTCCTCAATGGATCCACCTTGGGCAGCACAAGAGCCCAGGCAGGGCTGCACCCAAGATGAACCAAAATGGTCCCAAAATGAACCCAAGATGAACCAAAATGGTCCCAAAATGAACTCAAGATGAACCAAAATGGCCCCAAAATGAACCCAAGATGAACCAAAATGGTCCCAAAATGAACCCAAGATGAACCAAAATGGTCCCAAAATGCACGAGCGCTCCCGGGGTCTCTCCCTGGGATCAGTTCTGCTCCATTTGCATCTTGCAGTTCATTGTCCCATTCCAGCTTTAGCCCAGGCAGCCCCACCCTGCTTGTTTTTCTCTCTCCAGCCCATGGTGTTTGTGCTCTTGGGGCTGAGATTTGGATCATTTGTCCTTGGTGCCCAGCTGGAGCAGGAATTGTTTTGTCTCCCTGCTCTGTGCACAGAGCTCACCATCCCCTCATGTGAACCCAGCCCCACACACTAAAGCAGCACAGAATGTGAAAAATTTAAAAGCCAAAACCTGAGGCATCATTTGCTTGTGACATCTGTAACTTGATCTGTTTTGCGCTATGACTTGTATTTTGGTTTTTCCCTTTTTTTTTTTTCCTTGGGAGGAAATCCATAAAGCATCATTCTCCCTGCAGAACAAGTAAGAGCTGACTCCTTGGAGACCAGAGATAAATCACTTTTAAGGGAAGATATTGCTCACTCAGAAAAGTAATTTGTAAACATTTTAAGTTTGTGCCATATTATCCCACCATCCTCAAACAAGTGCCTGCATCTAAAATACTGAAATATGAATTCTCCCTTGCAGGCTGATGGTACAAGGAGCAGCATTTATGAATGGTGACTTTTCTTTGCCAAACAACATCTGATATCTTCAGAATATTTTGCCTGACACTGCTCATTAAGAATCCTGGATCATTACCTGCCCTAGATGAGATGGTTTCAGCATAGGAATTGAATATTTTTGCCAATTAATTTTTCTTTATAGTATTTATATTGGGATGTTGCCCTGCATAAACATTAAAAGTAGATTTAGGCCAGGCAACACTCACAGTGCAGGTGAGATGTGGGGTAGTGCCATGGCAGGGAGACTTCCAGGCTTTGAAATGGGAAATAATTCCATTTCAATTCCAAAAATCATGGAAATGAGATGGGAAATAATGGAAAAATAATTAACAGGAATTGGCAATAATTAATAAATGGGAAATAATTCCATTCCAATTCCAAAAATCATGGAAATATTCCAGCTTTAAGGAACTGCAACAGAAAAAAAGGTCCAGAATTTGGCCTTTGCTTCCACAGCAAAGAGAAGTAGTAAATTTTATTCCAAATGTATTTCAACTTAATAAACATCTGTCTTGTATATTTAAAACTGCCATTTCAGGACTGTAATTATATCATCTGAAAATAAGTCCTTCTGAAAAGAGAATTGAAGTGACAGGCTGAAGAAAATGAAACATGACGTTGCTTGTTCTCCTTTCGTCCTAGAGCTAAAATTTAAATTAATTTTCTTCTTCTTGTCAGAAAGTATTTTAATTGGAAATCACTTTTGATTGCAGTTTTCAGAGAGGAATGGGATCTTTCCCATTGTGTTGTTCAGTGTCTTCATAATATTTTACTAAATTAATCTTTGCAGATATTTTAAATAGTTGATAGCTGTGATGGTAATTCTAAAGAAGGTTAAAAAACCTGAGATAAATGTAAAGATTCTCGCTTTTTTTTGTTGTTGTTGTTTCTTGGCACCTTTTCATACAGATATGGTGTGTTTGTTGCCATAGTTACCTGCTTGTTGAGAGAAATGAATATTTGATAGTAGCAGTAACTAGACTGTAAAAATTAGTTATGCTGCTTCAGTTCAATTTAGGTTTATCACACTTTTTTTTTTAGCTGAATTTTCATTATAAATGTTGAAGGAAAGTTGTAGAGTCATATTCCCCTGAGTGCTACAAGTCTCTGTAGCCCTGTAAGTTCATTCACACTCATTCCACAGCCCTCTGATGAGCTAAAACATCCTAATTAAATTTTCTTGCAATATACTTCAATTTTTAGTTTTCAGACCTCTTCTAATGGGAACTCCTCTTAATATCTTTATCTAAATATCACAGAGGACAACAGAAGCCATTCCATGGCCACCACCGGTGGTGGATTCTTGCGCTGAAACAGTGAGAGGTCAAATGCAGGGGTTTTGGCCTAATCTCTCACTCCTGAATAATTTCTGGTTTGTCAAAATTCCTTTTGATACCTGATTCAGCCCACAGCAGACAGTGGAGCTCCCCACAGCTCAGGAATGCAGCTTGCCATGGCTATTCAGGCAGAAATTCAGGGGAAGTTGCATGTTAGAGAGGAAAAGGATCTCCAGAATAGTTAAAAAAGAATATGTGGTTTAATTAGAAAAATTCCAGGAGTGAAGCAGTTGCTGCTCTGACATTTACCTCAGCACTGGCACCTCACTGCCTGCACTAAAATCTTTGGCAGAAAGGGTGACTTGAGGGAAAAATGACGCTCTGGGTCGTGTTGTCATGCAGGGCTGTCTGAGGCAGAAGTGACAGAAATCGTGTTGGCTGCATTATCTTCCCTTACTCTAATTTCTCTTGTCTTGGAAATGTCTGAATTGTCTCTGTGCACTTTAATGTAGCCTTGATAAAATGCATAACTCATGGAAGAGACAAACTGAAGGGAGAGCAGAACTTTCCCAGGGGATTTCTGCCTTTCCAGTGAACCACGAGAGAGATGGAAAGTGCTGAAACGAGGGAGAATTTTCAGGAGAATTTGTCAAAAATGCACTTCTAACATCTGGAACCTCTGAGATTTCCACTAATGGGATTAACTGCTCGAGAAAACGAGGGAAAGGCAGGAAAATCTGTGCTGGTGGTACTAATGGTGTGAGTCAGGCTTTCCTGAGCTAACCAGAAAGTTGTTGCCATTGATTTTCACCTCAGAAGTTGCAGCAGGTCCAAGGCAGCTGCTGGGGGGAATTGGAGATAGCAGAGCTTTTTGCTGGACTCTTGACTTCTCACCATGGCCTAATTATAACATTAAGGCATCATGTTCCTGCCTTAAAAGGGAAATAATCACCAGGTTCTGCAGACTGAGGCCAGCAATGGGTAAAAGCTTTGCTTTTAGCAGGGTGAGCAGTGAGGAGATGCTCCTGAGAGCTGCCAAGGAGAAAACAGTGGGGTTCACTTAGCAAAGTCCAGCACCTTAAAACAGATTGGGTTTTAGGTGTCTGGTTTGGTTTTTTTGGGTTTTTTTTTTTTGTTTGTTTTGTTTTGTTTTTGTTTTCGGTTTTGTTTTTGGTTTTTTTTTTTTGTTTTTTTTTGTTTTTTTTTTTTTTTTTTTTTGTTTTGTTTTGTTTTGTTTTTTTTTTTTTTTCTGTGAGACATAAAAAGGTCTAAGTTTGATCAGAAAGTTTTAGAAGCTGTTGTGAGTTTGGCTCTGGCTCTGCCTGCACTGGGATGGAACCATGGGGCTGAGCAGAACCTGTGAATTCTTTTCTTGTCAGCCCTTCCCTTCCCCATCTGCTCAGGACAATCCCCTTCCCAGCCCCCAGCTTCCTGTCACTTGTGTACAGACTTTGGTCAATTTAAGTTTTTCCTTTTTTTCAAGCATATATGATGCCTGGCAGCTTATTTATTAACCTAATATAAAGTTTGCATTTAACAATGCTACACCAAAATTTCCAATGCACCCCCTACCCTCAAAAAAACCCAATAAAACCCCCAAAACACAGGGATTTTCCAGTGTTTTCTGACCTTTCTTCCCCAGCCAATATGGAAAGGATTTTGTTTCTTACATGGGTGAAAATTCCATTAGCAATATCCTCATGCCTTCAGGGGATTTGCCATCTTGCCTAATTTGTTAAGGTTTGTCTGAGTTTTTCAGAATTGTCTTCAGGTAAGGGGAATTCTTCAAAACTTCAGTTCTTTGGGTGAACTGGATGTAGGGAGGATTTGAAATGTACTGTCTTTGAAGTATTGCGAACATATAGATTTATATATATGTGTGAACATATAGATTTATATATATGTAAATGTGGTTGGTTCTTTGGTTTTTGGGATTTTTTTTTTTTTGCTTGAAAGTCCTTTGAAAGATATTTCATAACTGGCTTGCCTTTAATTGGAAAATGTGACGTGGAATTTCATATGGTTTTGCTGGGAATGTCATATCTCAGCATAAAAAGTCCATCCCATCACATGGAAAGTGTAGATGGAGTTAAAACAAACTTTTACTAAAGCAGCTGCCAGTGGAGTCTCACAGCTTGGTTTGAGGAAGGAACCTGTATTAAAAAAAAGAAAAATAATCATTATTTATATTGCGTAAATAAGAATTTCTTTTCAGTTTTAAAGCTGATCTTGTCTCCTTTTGGGTGGGAGGAGCAGAACACTGAATACCTGAGCTCCAGAAGTTTTAACAGAAGCTCCTGCCTTGTCAGGTGCTGGACAGGAGCATTGGTGTATCACCTTGTTACTGGTCCCCTGAAGTTTATTTATCATATTTAGTTTATCAGCCTCCACATGAGGCAAACAGGATTTGATTGCATGATCTGACATGTCAATGTTATTTTTGGGAGGCAAAAGGGAATCTGATTTGATCTCAGTGACTTGGTGAGCTACTCCTACTTGAAGAGATGGGTTTAAATTAAACTGAGGATGTTCATTTCCACTAGATAAAGCAAGATAAGGTTTTCTTTTTTCATCCCAGAAATGATAGAAAGCAGTATGTAATTTTTGGTTTATGAAGATGGAGGACCGAAAACTGACAGAGATTTTGGAATATAAATTAAGAATTTAGATGACATTTTGAGGAAATGGATAAGCAGAAGATGCTGTGCACTTTGGTTTGAGTAAAACCTGTCTTTTTCAATCCTATCCAGGGAAGATAAATTATGTAGTGTAATTCAGACTATTACTGATAAGTGTAATGGATCAAACAGAACACTCTTACTTTCAATAAACAGGAGTGAGAATGGTAACTTCCTATTTTCTGTGCAGCCCATCTCAGAAAATACCAGACAGTATCTTTAAAATAAACCAGACAATGCACTGCAGAAAACATTCTGGAATATTTGATATCATTTAAAACATATCTTCCACTTGGTTATAAATATTGGAGAACACTGGGATAGTGTTATAGCATTTTGCATGTGAATATATTTCCTATTTGTACATGGGCCTGCCAGAACCACTCAGAGATGCAACAGCTGATTTAAAACCTGTAGGCAAAAAGGAATCTGCTGCAAATGGAGGGTTAAGGCTGAGAGATGAATCTCTTGTTAGAATTCTGGGAGAAAGTAATGAGTAGAGAAGAAAATGAGTAGCAAATAAGAAACGCTCAAGAACTGGGGAAGGGGTTCAGAGTACCTAATTTAGGTTTTTGAGCAAGATATGCACTTGTACACTCCATGAGAAAAATGGTGTTTGGCTCTTGGGTGCCACAGTCCCCCACAAATGGCACTGAGCTCTGACAGGCCAGACTGTGCTCAAAAGCTTTCCATGGTGGGAACAGTGCGAGAAGTTTCCCTCTCCTTGCAGACATGAGGGGTGACTGCATTCGTCAACTACTGCAAAAGAGAAATGCAGCACAGGAAGGGTTGGAACTAAAAAGAGCCCAGGACAGATTTGGTTTTGCATGGTTATTTCCTCTCTCTGCAATAGTGCTGTGTGGATTTTAGCTATTGTGCAAACATCTGGAGAGGTACAATTATGTGAATTCAAAATCTCAGTCACTTGAATTCCATTGCAAATAATTCTAGAAATTTCTGTGGTTTGGCTTTGAGCTCAGTGTACATCAGAAAAACTCAAGAATTTATTTCTGTGTTTTTGATTTGGTTATTTATTACCAATCTCTGCCAGAACAGAGAAGAATAACAACATCCTTAAGGCTTTACCTGCAAAGAGACTCAACCAGTACCAGAACCCATGGCTTTGGTTTTGTCTCCTTGTAAAACAATCATGGATTGTTTAAGTTCTGCTGCTGCTGTCAGCATCCACTGGATATTAAATAAAACATGCATTAAGGAGAGCACATCCAGCTGCTGCCCCTGCTCCAAGTTTTATTGTTGAACGCTCTTCTCAGGGTGCCAGCTAATGCAGACCCATCCATTTCTGCTTTCCCAAGATCCTGATTTTGGTGGTGGCTGCCCAAGGAAAGCACCACAAAGATTTATCTCTTTGTTCAGCCCTTTCCTGCAGTAGGGCAAACCTCAAATGGCCTCTCCACACATGCACCTTTTGCTGGGTAATCCATCTCTGGAACAGCCTTTGCTGTGGGTAATTGTCTCCTTGGGAGGAGCAGAGGCTGCTGGAGCACTGATTTACTCCTCTGCTAATCCTGGTGTGTTTGACAACAGAACACTGGGTAGCCAGAATGGCAGGAATTTATGTCTTGGGGTAATGACTGGATAGATGATCACAGAAAAAAAAAAAACAAAAACAACATTGGTTTGGAACTATTTGTCTTAAAGCTGGTTTCTCATCTGGTTCTGCTTTTCTTTTTCTTCTGAAGTCCTTGTCTGATAAATAATACCTTTTCAGTGTCTCCCACCTACTTGACAAATTTCTTCTTTATAAAGAAACATTTATTTAAGTAAATGGTGTGTTTTCAAAAGGTTTTCAATATGAGAAAATGGTTTTTTATTTTTCTTCTTTCTTTAACCTGATGAGCTACAAATGTATTACTGAAATAATCAAACGTACCTCAACTTTTCAATAGAATTTCTCTGGAATTCTATTTCTCTGGAATGCATAGGAGCAAAACTGGGACAAAGAGTCAGAGAAGAAGAACAAGGATAGGGAGAATTTTAAAAGATAATGAGGCACAAATATATAATCTGTGAAGCTGGAATTTTGGCTAATTCACTTGTGTGAATTGTATTTATGGATAACAGAATGGAACTGGGTGAAGGGAAATATCCAGGAATCTTTTCTAGCAAAGGTTAAACTATGGAATTCCTGTCTAAAAGGAATATATTTTGGAGGAGAACAAAAAAAGAAGCCATTTATCAGCAGTGTCCCAGTCAGAAAAAATAAATTTTGGGGTTCAAAATCTTTTGTTTCTTACATTTAGAAGTTTTCAAGGCCAGGTTGGGCAGGGTTTGGAGCAGTGGAAGGTGTTCCTGCCCTGGCAGGGCATGGAATGAGATGATCCCTTCCAACCCAGACCTTTCCTGATTTTAAATCACCCATAAAGTGAGTCCCTGCAGTAAAAATGGATGAGCAGAGAGCAGCCTGTGAGAGCTGTGAGGTGTGGCTGTGATGGAAAAGGAAACAGGTGAAAAACATCCCTGGTATTTCTGACGAGCCCTGCTGACTTTTGTGAGGAACAGTTCATTTCTGAACATCCAGATGTTCACATAATAAGGTGCTATTTAAAGTTAGCACAAACTTCCCTCCGTCTCTCTAGATAGCATCAGACTCTGGAAGTTTTTATAAAAAAATATAAATTGAGCTCTTCAGAAAAAAATGCAAATCAACAGATATAGCAGGGCAGAAGAACAGAAACAAGAAAGGGTTTGAAATGTGGTTTTAGCCACATTGTTTTAGAGTTTATGAGTCATCTGAAATTCTTCTCTACTGTGGAAAATTGCTTCAGAAATTGCTCCAGGCAGTTAGCTCAAAAATCCTGTTTCCACATTTGTTCACAGACTCACAACTCCTGCTCACATCTGCTCACTCAAAATGGACACTTAAAAACTCCTTTGGGTTCAGTTCCAGCCTTTGAACTCCACCAAGGTGCAAGGTTTTCTGAAGTGTGGATTTTAAAGACATTTTAGGCATAAATTATTATTTAGGCATAAATTATATATAGGCATAAATTATTAAATTCTATAATAACAATATATTACTTCTGATAATATCATATATTAATAGTATATTAAATATTTAATAATATAATAATTATATATATGCATGTATTATTATTTTAATTCTATTTTTCTAAATTATCATTTATTTTAGTTTATGGATAAATTTCAATGTAAATATTGATGAAGCTTGCATTAAGGATTTCTTTCTGCACCTCCTTTTCTGACCATCAAACCAGCAAAAAATTGATGATGATCTCACTGAAAAGTAAAAGTCTGGTAAAACCAGTGCCAGAAATCAGGATTAGCTTGACTCACATAAAGAAAACCAGCAGATAAATAATATTTCAAGCTTCTAAAGCCTGTAGTGCCCCTTGAGAGATTCAGTGGAGACAGAAACCTTCTGGCATCTGTGCCATGGCCCTATCCAGTGCTGGGAGAGCATTGCTGTATGTTCAGGGTTATTTCCTTCTCCTCAAAGAGGTTCTGGTTCCAAAGCACCCTGCAAAGATTTCCTTTGCCTTTCACAGTTTAAGGTTTAAGAGAAGATTAATCTGGTGGAAAATCCCTGATGCTTTTATCGGGAAAAAAAAATCTTGGTGTTTCTTTTTTTGTGTGTTAAATGTACTGAATTTATTTATTTGCATTGAATATTCCTTTGTTGTTTGTTGTTGTAAGCATGGGCTGGTAGCTTGATCACCCCTGGAGGTGTGTCCAAGCCTGCCAGGATACTAAAAGCAAACTTCTCCAGCAGCTCTGCAAATCTCTGCCTAAGAAAAGCCCTCTGTAGTGGTTGTTTTTCCAGCAAAGATGAAACTTACCCAATCCAAGTGCAAGTTGGTGGGTATAATGAATATTTACCTGACCTGGGTGACACCATGGAACCATAGTACGCAGAGCATTAGAGACTGGAGGCAAAATTTCCAGTCCAGATGGGTAAAAATGAGATGATTTTGTCCATTTTTAATCACTAAAATAATCAGGGTCAGGGATTCAAAGGCGCTGAGTTTGCTGAGAGGTGGAGCTGCTCAACGCCTTTGAAATGAGACAGTTTTCCACAGGGCTGGTGGAAGGAAGAGGTGGGATCTCATTTCACACAGCCAGAATGTCAGATCCAATTGTGTTGGCTTAATCTCAGCTGCCTGCTGGAAAGGAAATGGCAATGGAATGATCACATCAATATTCCACGTACCAGTGGAGGGGAAGTAATACTTTTAAAATATAATTTATATGAAAATGTTTCTCAAAGACCTGTATTCCAAATACAAAGGACATGAAAGATTTTAAATGAGCTAATAGGAGGAGGAAATCAGCAATACCCATTATTACATCCCCTTTAATCACAGGGAAATGTATTTCCAGCTCATCAGCTGGTGATGTGCAGAATGAGAAGTTCTTACAGGTGTCTGATGTGGAGCTGCCCCACTCCCCAGCCTGGAGTTCACCCACCCTGTTCCTTTCACCTGCAGCAGCAGACCAGGAAATAGGGCTGGAAAATGTTTATCTGGAAAAAATACAGGACAGATTTCAGACAGATTAAAGACAGACAGATTTAAAGACAGATTTCATGAGCGAGTGTGACTGAATGCATGAGAGTGTGCCCAAGTGTGCCTGAGTGTACCTGGATGTGCATGAGTGTGCCTAAGTGTGCACCAGCGTGCCCAAGTGTACCTGGGTGTGCCTGTGTTTGTTTTACCACCAGCTAAAGGCTTTTAAAGCTTTACTTTGTCAAGAAAGCGGAAGTTTGTTAAGGAGAAAACGATATTAAATCAAATGGATCAAGGTCCTGGGAGAACAGAACTTTTTCCGTGGCTGTTCCTTTATTTACAATTTCTTTGTAAACAACACATAGAGAGGCCAAGACTGGGTTGTGTTTCAGACTTAGCCAGATAAGAACCCTCTCAGGCTGGACGCCACCTCTGCAGTGCTGGGAGCCCCTCACAGGTTAATGAGCAATTCTGTGTCCTCAGCCATTGTGAAGAGCTGCTCGAGTGCAGGAGGATGTTCTCGGATGGGAGACAGTAATGCCATTTAATTTGCAACACACACAAAAGGCCTGCTCTGCACAGGGAAATGCTTATTTTGGGCTGCAGCCTCAGTCTCTGAATCTTAGCTTGAGATGCAATTTGGTTGTCAAAAGGGGTTATTTTTATTTTTTTTTTCCTGGACTCAGGGTTAATATTTTTTCCCAGAATTGAGTCATTGTGGTTGAGTGACCTTAAATTAAAACACTGTTTGCACAATAGTAGTGATCCCTATTATCTGCGATCCTGTTTTATATAATTGTACAGCTGTATTATGTTTGTTTATGCTGTACATATATTCTGCCCATTGTCCTTGCTGCTCAGGTTCAAAAAGTCATGTTACTAACAAAAGGAATAATTTTGATTGTTGTAAATGTGGGTTTGAGTGTTGCAAATACTGGAAAATCAGGTGTGCTCATACAGCAGTTGCATAAGAGCTCCAGAGAATTTCCTTTAAATTTACCAAATCTTTAGGATTCATTGATATGTAAAACACCTCAGACTGGCTTAAGGTAAAACATATTTCAAGGTAACTCACCCTGGAGCCAATTATTCCAAAAATTTTGCAAAAGTTCAAGATTTGAGTATTTCTAAAGGTGGTGGGTAAACTTGTTTTTACACCCCTGACCTAGGTAAAAACCACAAAATCCTTGTTATGAGTAAAATTTTGCCCCATTTGTAGAAAATAATTAAAATGAGGCAGAAGTAAATATTCCACCCTGTGGACACTGCTGCTTTTCTGATTGCATTCTGCTAATTAGGGTGTCAGAAATGCTCATTCCCTGCACTCGACTGGGGGAAACAGTTCCCATTTCATTAACATACTTTGCCACTATTTTTAATCCCTTCCTTTTGCCATCTGAGACTGTGTGCTGTGTTTGGAGTATTTTGTTTTTAAAGATTAAAAAAAGAGGCAAGTTGAGGAGAAATACTTTACAAGCTTGTAAATTCTCATGAGGCTTTTCATAAAAATCTCTTAGAAAATGTTAGATGGGTGTGCTTACTGAAGGGTTTTTATTTAACTGTGGGAAAAGAGGGAATTTGTCTGTCCCAGACACTTCTTTACCTCCCAAAAACTCTCCTGCATGGCCTGATTTGAAGTGGGCCATGTGATTTCCTGTCAGCTTTGGTCTGAACAACAAACAAAACACAGACAGAATCATTTTCAGAAGCCATTCCGAGCATGGGAAATTGAGTTAAATGGTGAAGCATCATTAATTTTTATCAAGCCATATAAATGGAAGGAAATATAAGTCTAAATAATAGAAAGGTCAAAATCATGGGTATCTATAGTTATTAGCAGAGCTTTATGGGGCATTCAGAATTGATATTCTCTAGTGACTCCTAAATCTAATTTTATAATTGACAAATAAATATAATTGCTTGCCTTACAGCCATGATTATTTTTTTTCCCTGTAGATCAAAGTGTTATAGACATGGAAAATTTATATGCAGTCCTCAGAACTTTGGAAAGTTATAACTGAAAGAGATACCTGGGTCTCTGAACCTTCCTTCATCTTGGACCTTTGATGTAGTAAAAGAGCCTTTGGGAGATCACATCACTACTCCCTGGTAGCTGCACTTGGCTCTAAGAAAATATATTAAAAAAAATAAATTACTGGTGATTGGTATGGAGCTTATTTTAGTGAAAGATTGCAGATGTGTTGACCAGGTGTGGCATTTTCAGCACAGGAATGTCCTGATGGTTTTTTCTGAGTGACCAACACTGAACATGATCAGTCATGTGCTGAAGGGGTGTAAAATGAGTGTAAAATGGTGTAAAATAAGTGTCCTTCATCAAAATTGTGTTATGAAGTGTTTGTAAAGCTGAGTGTGGCAGCACAGCTGATGCCTGTGCACGTGCAGGGCCCTTGCCAACCTGCTCCATCTAGGGGATGCTTTACACAATTCTTGTTTTCACAGGCACTTTCAAGCCTTTGGAGTCTTTTAACACCATTTAAATTGGATTTACAGTAGTGTAATGAAATCAAAATCCAGCCTGTGAACAGCAAAAATCTACTTTACCCCTTCAACAGCATAATCATAGCACATGTTTTGCTTCCTGGTACTTGTTTTACCTCCTGGCATTTAGGAAATGTATAAAACCAGCTGGTCTGAGGGTCTGACAGTCAGTGTTACTTCATCCAAACCTCAGTTTGAACTGCTCATTAAAATATTTACAAATTCTATGTCTGTCCCATGTAGGGGCTTTACAGACCATCTTTTACAGATTGTCTTCCACCCATTGTTAAATTTATCCAGTTTTGTACGATTTTTAATACAAGACTGAAATCTGAAATGTGTCACAGTGTATGAAAATCAAGACAGATTTTATGCCAAACATAAAATTATCCCAATTTTTTACTATCTAGTACAACAGTCTAGAAACAGTGTTAATGTATTTGGAACAACCTGCATGACCTAAAAGCAAAAATGCTGCTCATGAGGTGCTGCTTGTCCTCCTTGCATGACCATTCCCTGTGCTGGCCCAGAGTGAAATTATTTCAATTATAGTCAGTCATTAGTAGGAAGCACACATTTCCTCATATTAGTCAATGATAATTTGCTTTAAACTGATCCCTGTGTCTGAATCTGAACATTTGAGTTTTACCTAGGAATGTTATTTCTTATTCATTGATACTGATTTAATTTATTGACATGTAAAGTTATTTCAACTGAGCCCTTGTTGTGCATATTCCTTTCATTAGCAATATTTGTGTATTCAGCTGTATATTTTAAAGGTATTTAGTTGCAGCAGGCAAAAATTTATGCAGAATTAGAATAACTGTGACATAATTAATTACAACTACACTATAAAATTTGGTTTGTGAAGTAGCTTGCTCCTAAGCGTGAGCTCAACAAAAACCACAGCTTCTCTTTGCTACTGCTTTTAAAGGTTTTTAAACGCCAAGAACTGAGGTTAACAATGAGGAGAGTGGGTAACACCAGAAATTAGTCTGGGCTGCTGTTCTTGAGCTGAAATGTGAGAAATAGCACATTTACAGGCCATGAATGGGGGGGTAGCAGGAGGACAGGAAAACAAAAAATTCCAAACAGGAACCACACAGCAGTATAAATCCTGGGTACCTGAGCATGGCAATGCTAAAAAGATACACTTTCTGGAAGGAAAAGTTCCATTCATTCTCAGTTCCATCCCCAATCCAGCTGATTTTTTCCCCCAAAAGCCTCATGGTGCCCTCATTGGTGGCAGCTGTACCCAGCAGTGTTCCAAGCAGTGCCAGTCCCGAGCTGTCCTGCTGGGTTTGTGCATCCCCAGAGCCCCTGGGTCACCCAGGGTGCCAGGCAGGCACTTTGTCTCCAGGGCTGACACGAGAGCTGAACCTGCCCAGGTTAAAAATGCTGCTGTGTGTGGGGTCAGTCTGAGAAGGGAAATGTGACATTTTGGTTGCTGTGAGCAGGACAGTGCCACTCTCACCAACTCCCAGTGCTCTGGGAATGCATTGAATTCAGGATCTATTCTCAGCAGCCTCTGCTGCTCAGCCTCTCCCTGGGGATTTACCCGTGGATGTGCAGACATTGTCCCTCTGCTCCAGCTGTGACCTCGCTGGTGCCCCAGCCCTGGGATGGCACAGCCTGGAGTCACCATTTCCCTGCCCTCACCCTCTGCAGGCTCTGAACTTTGCTGCCTGCCTGTGTTTGACTGAGTGAGCCCCTCGCAGCCTTGGCATTTCCCTTTAACCTTCCCTGGGATTTGCTGATGGCTCTGCTCTCCCTGCAATATTCTCTGTCCAGCGCCGAAAATATAATTTGTGTTGTCTTGCAATGGAAACAGCAAATTACTCTTATTACTCATTTCTAGTCTTTTGCTGCAGCAATCCATTAGGAAAGAAATAACCACTAAAACTAACAGCAAAGGACAAAAAGAGCAGCCAGGCTGAAAGCACAACTGCCTCTCAGCAATGGTGGTGGCTGCCAAATTATTCTGCTCTTTGTGGCCCCCCTTTCACTCAGCATTTCCCAGGTGTGAGGATCCTTTCCAATGTCTCAAAATGAATCCTTGTTGCACCAGCTTCATGCATGAGGGAAGTGAAGGATGAAGCATGGATATATTGAATGTCCAGGTCAAAATCAGCTAGGAAATTTGAATTGATAAAATTTACTTGAATCACTATTAAAATATGAGTAAAATATGCAAGTAAAGCTGAACATGAATATACTTACACATTTTTCTAAATTAGACCCTGTGAATGTTCATTTTCTCTTCTTAAACCCCTTACAGATGTCCATGTTAATGTTGTAATTAATATAGAAAGGAATTAGTGACTTTTTGCATTATTTTATACTTTTACAGTTCAGCTTTGTACTTGGGCAATGCAATAAGTCAACTGCAATGAAGAGCTCAATTCTTTGGAGTATATTTTCTATTTTTCTGACAGTAAAAGTTGCACTTTCACAAGTGAGGCCACCATTCAGAAAGTCAGATTTCATAAGTGGAAAATTTGGCTTGAAAACCCCCAAGAGAAAGCTTTTTGGGCAATTTTAGACAGCTTCTGCTTTAACTTGGTTAGAAATCCCACATGGATAATCCCTTGTGCAGCAGAAATCAACAGTTGTGGTTGCTTAAGATGTGGGTCAGAAGGGGTAATAAATATTAAACCTAATATTCCTTATCACTGATAAAATCTTCGGATAAGTTGTCTGCTTAAATGGATGATAGCATCGCTGTAAAACCCAGGTAATAAGTTTCAGTGTGTGTGTGGCACAAGGCATTTGATTCCAGGCATAGCTACATATTTTATAGGCTTTATTTAGGAATCAAAAGTGGGAAGCCTGAGTACATGTCTGTGTGTCAAATATTTATTTGTCATCCCAGCTACGGCTTAGTTGAAACATTTGGAGCCTCTGTCTCTGATCCCATGAGGTGTCCCATAAAAGGGTTCTGCCTGTGGGTATCAGTATCTATATGCAGCACAGCTGTTGGGCTCAGCAGCGTGATGGATGCAGCTTTTATGAGCATAATGAAAGGGAATTTTTAAATGCACTAAAGAGAGGCGTAAGACGGCACATCAAACGGAATCTGCGCTCTGCCTTTCTGGAGCCTGGCACAATTCTGTGCCTTTCAGGAACGAGAGCAGCTCAGGAATGATTGTGCAGCCTGCTGGAGCAGGGGCTGCTCTGCTCTGCGCAAATCAGATCGAGATCGCGAATTAACGAGAGCCCCCTGAGCAGCTCCTGCCACTGGGAGAGGGCACAGAATGTGCTGCTCCTCAGTTTGTGTTGGGTGTGAGAAACATCTTGTGACTGAATGACCTGTCACTAGTGAGAAGCAATGCTCAAATGAGATGAGGGTCCTTGTCTTCCAAGCACTCAACAAACGGGTTCCATCTGGCAGCAGAGTGACTCGATGTGCGATTTGTGTTGGACTCTCGTGTGTTACTGGGTGGGAGGGTTAAAAAACCTCATCAGAATGCAAGGGTTCCTACAACAGCTTTTAGACTTTGTGAACCTTACTTGGAAGCTTTAAAGACAGAAGTTTAATTAGGGGAAAAAAAAAATAAAAAAGAATTTTTAATTTAGAAATTTTAGGAAAAGTTTCATTAGCCTGGGACAGAGCACATGTTTCATCTCCTGCTTGGTTTTCCATGATGATCTGGAGCAGCACAAGGATGAAGTGGAGACTGCTAAAAAATGAAAGGCAGCAGTGGCATGGTCAAAATATCCACCTGGAAAGATTGTTTTGTCTCTAAGAACTTGAACCTCAGTCTGTTTTTAACAGACCACATTGGTGCTGAAAATTTTTAATGAAGTTTCATTGAAACTGGTTCTTTCCAGTTAAAAATGATGGTCCTCAAAGATCCTGATTAGAAGTGTTTTTAATGCTCATAGAGTCATTAAGTAGGAAAAGACCTCCAAGGTCATGGAGTCCAATCAATAACCCAGCAGTGCCAAGGCCACCACTACCCCATGTCCTCAAGTGCCACATCCACAGGTTTTTTGAATATTTTCAGGGCTGGTGAACACTTCCAGGACTCTTCCCTGGGCAGCCTGTTGCAATGCTTGACCACCCTTTTGGTAAAGAGACTCTTCCTAATATCCAACTTGAGGCCGTTTCTAATTGGTTATAAGGAGAACTAAGATTGTGTCATACGCTGGAGCTCCTACAGTAAAAGTGGAAAAAATATTTAATGAAGTGAATAAACATGGTCAGCACACTGGGTTGTATTTGAGCAGCATTCAGAGAGGTCACTGGTGGCTTCTCAGCTGCTCATCATCTGTCACATATTTTCTTTTCACCCCATTGCTGATTATTTTCTCTTTTCTCTCATTCTTAGTTCCTTCTTCCAGTGCTTTAAGGTTCTTTGTAGCAGCCCCTTGGGACAGGAGGTGTTTTTGCAGCATTTGCTCATTTTTGGGCGGGCACAGCACGGTTTGTCACCACATAGGCCAGCAGCTAAAGGGATGGTGATTGTCTTGTCTTGTTTCCTGCACAAGGAAGGGAGCAGTGACGGGAGGGTTTTTCTTGCTCTGGGGAGAGCAGCAAGCTGTGTAAATCTGGGGGCAGAGCTCACAGGAGGAGGGCAGCAAGCTGAGCCTCGCAGGAAGCAACAGGACACACAGAAAGAGCAGGGAGCGGATCTCCAGCCAAGCCTGAGTGATTATGGAGAAAAAAGGAGCTCCTGGGAGGTCTGTACCAGTTTGTTACGCGTGGAGAAGGCAGTGAAAGTTGCTGGAGGGAGAGCAAAATGGATCCCTACTGAGAGTGCACAGTGCTAAGGGAGTGAATGTTGGGTTTTTTTCACCAAAGCTTTTTATAAATCCATTTCACTCTCTAAAGCTGGATTTTTACCTCAAGAAAATGCACAATCTTGGCAGTTCCCACCCAGCACACCCTCCAAGCCTTGCTCCGGCCACTAGAGTTTGTATTCTGATGGAACACAGTTCAGAGATTGGTGATTTGGGTCTGCCTCAAAGCCTGGCAGGCTTGGGAGCCTCTCCCAGCCCTGAGCATTGCTGGTGTGCAAAGAGCACCTGCTCCTCTGAGCCATGGCCATCCCCATCCTAACTCACTGTGATGGGTTCTGTCTGTTTCCCAGAGCAGTCTCCTGGATTTTGTTTGGTGCTTTTCCCCTTTTGGGTCCAGTAGAAATTCTCTGAAATGACACACATATCTTTCTTTTTGTTTTTTTTTGCTTCCCACCCATGGAGTCTTGGCATTTTAATCCTATCCTTAAAAGAGAGGGGAGGAACTAGCACTAGGATTTTCAAAGAAACATTAAAATAGCCGTATTTTCTTAGGCTCTTCCCATCCTTGACCCATAAAAAGTAGAATGCTGCATTTGTTCATTCTTTCCTGCTCACCATCTGTTTCCCTTTTCTCTTTTGTATAAAACTTGTACATTAAAAGCCTGGTTTTGTAACTGTCTGGTGAAAATATAGCATCCTCCTGACCTCACTGTTATCATGTCTACAGCTGAGAGAGTTCTTTGTATGCCCTCCTATGTCTTTACTGAGAAATGGGTGTCTTACCCTTTTGGGTGCTGTGGGGGAACAGCTTTGATTACATAAAAGATCCAAGCAGTTTCTTTTTATTGTGCTACAATAACATTTCAGGCAACAACAACAAAAAAAACCCAACAGTCTAGCACTTCTGTGATGAGGCTTTTATATATATAAAAAATATAAATTAAATAAGAGCAATGTGAGATTTAAACCATCTCAGTTCTGTGCCTCGTGTTCATTATTGTTAAATTGAGAAAGCTTTGCAGACACCCTGCTGCAGGGGGCTTGGCTGCTCCATCCCAGCCAGATGTGCAGGATTCAAATGTGGGTTCTGAACAGCTCAAAAGCAGCAACAGAGCTTCTTTGGGCAAGCTGGTGAATCCAGCTGAGCCATGGGAGAGCCCTTCAGAAGGCACTGCCTCCTGACTGATGGCTGCTAAAAATCATCTTGTGCAGTTTAAATCTCCATCACCTCACAGAGGCAAATCTCAAGGTGCTTTTATTGCAGCTTTTGTTGCCAGGTCTTACCTGGACCCTGTCTCAGGTGATTCTTCCCAGTTTGGGACATTTTTATTACAAGTTAGAGTTTCAGTCTTGGACCAGGACCCCCGATATATCACATGCCTGTGTGAACATGAGATAAAAACTTCTTAATCCTCCTTGTAAGAACTTATTTTAAGCATGGGAAAAGTAAAGTCTTTGGGAAATGCAGGCAGAGGTCAAACCGTGGGCTTTCCCAGCAGGGTGGACAGTAGTTGCAGCACTCTGGAAGAACAGGCTGTGGGGGAAACTGAAGAGGATTTTGAAAGAGAATGCTGAAACACCTTCCCTGAGTTTTACCTTGTGTGGCTGGGGCTGTGGAGTGGGAAGAGCTTCCTGTTTATGCTGAATGGGAGCTAAAAAATTGGATTAGAATGGGCAGGAGTATTACTGACACAGAAGTCTCTGCTTGTTTCTTAACCAGGGTTACCTTGTATTCCCTAATTTCCCAGCTCAGCTTTAACAAATATGTTCACCCTCGTGCCAAACAGAACTCTGCTCTATCCTCTGGATACCAAGATCCTCATTTCAGACTCAGAAAATGCTTTGTGAGCTGTTATACTCTCAGAATATTTTCAGAATTTCTTCTCAGAAATACAACTGATTTGTCCTGGAGACATTTTATCATGTATGTCATCCTGTAATTGCTGTTTTTCTCCATTTTTTACTACTTTGAAATACACACCACCTTCTTCCTGTGCTGTAGCCACCCCTTCTTGCTGGGAGATTTTCCTGTCCTGGGGATGACCCCAAAGCTTTTTAAGTTGTTCCAGGAGAATGGCTGTAACTAACAGGACTACTTTCTGAAAACCAAGAAAAATAGCCCAGTGTAATTCTCCTTCCCTGGAGGGCTGTTTTTATAATAGATTTCCTCTCACCCACCTGCCTTCTGTGCCTAGCAGGGGATGTGCTTTGTATGATTTGAAGTGATAATTAGAAGTGATGGTGGGTGGCCACAGGAGGGACTGCAGATCCAAAGCAATAACTGTGTCTCCACAGAGTGACACATCACCTCCTCAGCAGATACTTTCATTCTGCAATTCCTTGGAATTAAACCTGGGAGATCCTAATCAAAGGCCTTAGAGAAGTGAAACTGTAGAGTGTGTGGAAATTTATTTGAGTCATGACTGATGGAAGATGTTGGCATCAAAAGTGCATCTTCCAAAAGAGCATCAATGCTGCTGTGAGAACAGAAATTCTATTTAGAGAATGTTCAGGGGGTGGGTTTTGTTTGTTTCAATTTTCTTTGTTTTGTTTTCCAGTTTCTGCCATAAAATGCATTTCAGGAAGAGGTCACTGTCATCACCACACATTTATTTGAAGGGATCCAGTTTAAGCCTGTATTCTGGGGAATGTGCAGCTTTTTATTTGGTGATGCAGCTATTCCTTAACATCCCATGGAAAAGATTCCTTCACCGTGTAATTTGCAAAGCCTCCTGAGATGTAATGCAGGCAGACTGAAGCTTTCTGCAGCATCAGAACAGTGCAGAGCTTTCTTACATCTCTTTGGGTGAACATGGGACACCTCTCTGCCTTTAATATTGCAGAGTATTAGTGCAAGGTGGAACAAATGTGATTGGGATGGCACCTGTTTGAACACTGCCTTGGCTGCAATTTAATTTTGCTTCCCAAATTAGCATGTTTCATTACTGTCCTTTTCCCAGTGATAAACAAGATAATTCATTTTGGGTTTTCCTGCACGGCGGAAACATAAAAATTTGTCAACTGTAAATTGCTGTAGGTGTCATTAAAATTCTCCCTAACCAACCTAATATGTTCCAGGGATTTTTTTTTTTCCAAGACACTTGCAGCTATTTTTAAACCACCTGCTGTGTCTATACATATTCAGAGCGTAATGGGGAGGCACTGCTGAGCAATTCAATAGGAAATCATTTAAATAGAGAGGGACATAAGAGTAAGTGATAGCAAGTTCAGGAAGTTAATGCACTAGTTTGAAGTCTTTGTCCCCCCTGTGATCTCCCCCACACACTCTTTTCTGCATGGCAGCCTTCAGATTTGGATTGTTTTCCACTAAAATAATTGATTTGTGATTGCTTTCAGTCTCACAGAATTGTCTAAGTCAGGAAGTCAGCTCCTTGTAGCACCAGGGGAAGTTTAGGGGGTGTCCTCAGAGATGCTGGGGATGATGTGCAGAGCAGCTGCTTGGAAGCACAGAAATGGAGCAGTTAAATTGCTCAGGGGAGCCAGGGTCTGTCTTGTGCTTTGGTGACTGGGAGATCTCTCTGATGTATTTGCACAGTTGCTCAAACCCCTCTGCAATATCTGCTTTATCTTCTAAATTTTGTCTTCTATCTTCTTTTGCCACATTTTTAAGAGACCCCCTCTTTGCACTTAGCTGTAACCTCTATTCTTTAAAGAGAACTCATAGAAAATAAAGAATTGGGTTTTATTAACTTCTTACTAATAGGCGGAGAGAATAGGCAGCTTTTGCTTTAACCATCCTTCTCTTCCTGGAGTTGTTATAATTTCTCACAAGTTCTGGATGCCCTGGGCATTCAATCAGTCTCATCCTTGTAGCAACAAATGCTTCTATTCATACTTTATATTCAAGGGATTTACACACACAACCATTTAAAAGCAAAGGGATAATAAATAATAACCCAGAACAGAAGCTAATCTGACCACAGTAGATGAGTATCTGCTGGTAGAATGGGCAAATATCAACTCATAAAAAATATCTTCATTTTTCCACTCATTTTCCTTTTCTGGATAAAAGCTTTTTCTATTGCAGCAGATTACTTTTACCAATATATTCTAAGTTTATAAGGCAATATAAACTTATTATTTAAAGCTAATAACCTAATTAAACTTAGGGAGTGACTGAGGGGAGAGAGTGCCCAGAACAGCAGCAGCTGGTGTGGAGACCCCTGAGCCACCAGGATGGCAAGGGGCACCTCCTGACTGGGTCACAGGAGTCCAGCAGGGGCAGAGTGGGAGCTGTGGTGGGTAAATGATGACAAATAGTAACCTAAAATTTACTTTTGCTGGCAAGTTTAGTAAGTCAGGACAGCCTGAGACAAGTCTGCATTATCCCCCAGAGCTGGGAGATGAACTCCTGCCCTGGGCTTGTGTGTGTAGAGGGGGTCTAGAAGTCTTTAGCTGTGCTGCTTTGATTTTTCTGGAGTACATTTTTGTCCATTTAAAAACTACGTGTTCAATTAGCTGTTGTAAAGCCTCATGACTCAAATATATTTAGAAAGACAAGGCAAAGAGTAAATTTTAAAAAAAGAGTAGAATTTCTGCAGGTTGATGGCTTCATTCTGGACAAAAAGGCAGCTGAGGAGGGGCAGAGGAGATGGAGCTGCAGCATCATTCAGGTTGCTGCTGGACTGGAGCCAGTGCAGCTGCCTCAGCACATGGGTGAGGTGGCATTAATCATTAATTAGCTGTGCTGAGTCCAGCAGGGCCCTGCTCATTGCAGGACACATCCAACACCCTCCCTCTGCTCCCTGTTCCACCCTGGGATCACTGGCAGTGCTGGGTTTGCTGCTGCTGGGTGTGCCTTGGGTGTGCTGGTGAATCAGAGCCATCAGTGCATCTCAGAGCACAAAACCACTTCTTTCCAAAAATAGCAGCAGCAGAGACAGGAGCAATATCCAGCCCAGGATCAATAATCAGGGTGAGGCTCTGCCCTGGAGGCTGCACGAGCCAAAGCAGTTCAGGGGCAGTTTGATGTTCAGTTCTTCTGCAAAGTGTTTGTAATGTAGGTGGTACATAAAAAATTCATCATTCTGGCTGCCTGTGCTGTGCTGTCAACCAAGATGTTTCCCCTGTGTGCAGATGTTACTGAAATTGAACTTATCCCTTTGGCCTTAATGATAAATATGGGCTCATCTGAGGAGTGCAGCTTCAGACTTGTGTTTGCAGAGGAAGGAGGGCACGGTCATATGTAACATTAAGGAATTCCTGACAGCAGAGATCATAAAATATTTAATTTATTTCTCACTTAACTTAAATGAAATGACAGACCAAATGATCTGAATGAGGCAGGCTTTATATTTATTTAGTCTTAGCTTTAACTCCTAACAAGAGCTTTATCATATTTAAACAGTCTCACATCATTAGGTTAATAACAGACTGCAGTTTGCACTGCTGGTGACTGGATTTTTCATTATCCTCAGATTTGGTCTTTCAATGGCCATTATTGTTTATTGTGCCCTTTTAAAAAGTGAATAAATTAAGAGAAACTAAATCAGAGGGATTTGTTATCAGAGAAGGCAGTGACAGATATTACTGAGCTTGAGCAGAAGGCAAGAAAATAGGAGCAGGAGATTGAAATGAGGTAGCAGGGTTTTGAAACTCAGACACATCAATCTGAAAGGAAATACCATCTGTAAAACATAAAGCACCTAAGTTTGATATTTTCACTTATATTTCAGCATATTTTGTGAACCTATTTAATTCTTAATGCTTGACTTTTGTACAAATGTGGGATTTTTTTGTTCTAAGAGGAAGGGAGGGAAAACTTCTTTTTTGCCCAGAGAAGTTGTGGAAGTGTTCAAGGCCAGGTTCTTGGAGCAGCCTGGTCCAGTGGAAGGTTCCTTGCCCAGAGGAGCTGGAAATTGATGATCTTTAGGATCCCTTCCAACCCAACCCACTGTGTGAAATCAGGGTGCCTGTCACTCAATATTCAGTGGTGGTTGACAGAATCAAAGAACTTTAAAACCAGATGCAATCCAAGGCTCTGCACAAACAGCATCTGGCGTGCCACAAAAGTCAGCCCAGGCAGAATTTTCCAGCAGTTCCAGTCAGAAATTGCTCATGTGTTGGGAACTGCTCATTTCTTGCCAGTGCCAAGGAATGAGTTCACTGCTGCTGACCCAAGCCAGCAGCCCCTCATTGCACAAGGGCTCTGCCAGAGGAACAAAAAGCAAATCCACAAAGGTGTGTGCTCTGCCCTGCTGGCAGTGGCTGGCTCTGCCCAGGTGTGTGGGGTGAGCCTGTGAGCAGGGCAGTCCTGTTTGTTCATTGCCTTTCCTGGGCCAATGCTGCCAAGCTGCAGACACACACTGAGAGATTTTGGACTCTGCCATCTGTGCATCACTTCACTTTGAGGGTGGTGATTCAAGTTGTAAGTCCTTGAGTGTGGCCAGAAATTTGAGCTAGATCTCCAAAGGTGTTGGACAACTGGACAGGAGAAGAACAACCTCATTTTCTGGCCATGTTGAAATAGGAAGGGTAGGCTTTAGCTCCTACAATTTGAGCTGAACGCCTTGACCAGAGGGAGAATTCACCATTCAGCTAAATAAGACACTTAATCTGAAGAGACATGTGAAAGTGAACACTTGCTGCCAACATGTCCTATCATCTATACTAACACCATTCCTAACGTTCTCTGGGTGCTCCTGGGTGAGCTCTGTGCTCAAGGCTCAAAGCTCAGCAGCAGCTCCAAAGGTGCCCGTGGCTGAAGGGGGTTGCAAGTTCGTGTTTGAGCTCTGTGTTCATGCAGTAAATACGTGGCATTTCTTTAAAAAGCTCTTTTCCTCTCATCCTCCTATTCCCAAACAGAAATCTGTCCATGCATCAGATTGTTCCCTGCACAGGGCAGGGCAAAGGACTGAATATCTTTGCTAAATAAAAAGCTGCTTTGTATTAGGAATCAGACACTGCTCCAAGATGCGCAGATTTGCAATTACAGCTTTGTCCTGGGAGTGAGGATTCTAGAATCATTTGCTGACACAAATTTGCTCTGTGACCTGGGGAAACATTTAAATACTTTGTGCTTCATTTTTCTCCTGCTGCTACATAAATTTTTCAGTGTTGTGTCTTGTACCATCTGATTGCTGTTTTCTGTTTAATCAAGTAATATAAAATTTCAGCCTTTAAGCTGTACAATACAAGTGAATCACTTTGCAATTGATATATCAGACACTGGCTGGAAATTTTTTTGAATTTTTAAAATTAATTTCCATCTTGTCATGACTTGCCTGTTGTTTTAGAACAAATTGAAGCAGTTGGAAAATACTGGTCCAATACTAATTTGTATTCTGGCTGCTACTTCATGCTGGAATTAGTGACATGCAGTTGTCTTGATGCAGGTGAATCAAAGTTTGCCACGTCAAGTCCAATTCTGCTTCTGTTTAAGATGATAATAAATCACCCCCCGAGCTCTGCTGTGCACGTTGGGGTCTATGCTTGGTGCTCTTACAGCTTGTTTAAATTTCTAATGAAGACACAGAATAATGCATGCTTGTATTATGGCTTCATTATACCATGTAAAATGTCTGCAGGAAAACACATCCCTAGTCAATCATCACTTGGAGAAGTTTTCCCTTCTCCTGACTAATACTCCATCACTTTGATACCTTCCAGGCAGGTTTTGCATTCACCTCATGTCCTCAGAGTCTACAAAACAGCACAGAAAAATAAGCCAGTGCCCAATACCATTACAGTGGATGCTGTGAGAGCCCATATGGTGTTAGTTTCTCAAAAATAAATCACACTGAGAACTGTTGGATGCATACAGGGACCTTTTCCAGTCCTTCTTGGAGGAAATGTTACACAAAAAAATATTTTAGAAGAGCAGCAATGCATTGCTTTAGAAGAATTATATGAAACAAATGAACCTGGGATGGATTAATATTCACAGCATTAATAAAAATTAGATTTTAATTACTGTTTAGTAAACCACATATTATAATTTAATAGCTAATTTAAAATCAAGATTGCAGCATTTAGAGCAAGTTTCTAGACCAAGAAATTATATCTTCTGCATAGTCAGCACACTTATGCTAATGCTTTAATGCATGTGTTAGATAAACCCTGCTGACACCTCCTTTGCACTTCTGCATGCATTATACAGACCACTTTCTAATAAACAAATTTTTCCATTTTTGGAAAAGAGTCTTTACCTGCAGCTCTGCAAAAACAAGTGCAGTACCTCAACAGGCTGGGATTTCATCAGTCCTTCCCCTGGGCACACCAGGGCGATCCAGGCACTTGGGAGACAAAAATGTTTCTAAAACTGCCAGTTCTTTCCCAAAGTGAAAGCAAGGAGTCTTCTTCCATGGCAAATAAACCAATATTCTCCCCAAAATAGCAAATTTATTCTCTGGAAAATGTTTTCCATCTCCTGTGACCTGATGTACGTATTCCTACAGGTTATTCCTACAGTCCATGGTTCCCTTTCCACTTATATTGTAGCTTTATCTACAGGCATCTATATTTACATATTATAATTATTTAAATCTCTGTCTGTAGTGCTTCCTTTCAGCATTGCAACCCCCCACCAAAATAATTTCCAAGTAGGAAAATGAAAGGACGCAGGTGAGACAAGCAGTTTGTTGATGTGTCACCTTTGAACCTCAATGTTAGGAATTTTCACCATTCTAAATCTCAACAGGATTTTTCAAAGAGATCCTTTGTTGTTAAACCCCTTGCTAGGATAGATTAAAAAGAACCTGCTGGAAAAGGGGAAAAAAATAAGAACAAAAAAGCAGCTTCCTCAAGATGAGAAGGTGATTTCCCAGCTGGACAGGAGCAGCTTTGTTTTCTGATCTTGTGTTTTTACGGGGTCATTTGAAAAGTCACTGCTTTGTTCTGTGGCGTTAGAACAAAAGATGACTAGACTAAAACAAGAGAAATATTCCATATGATATCAAATCTATCTACATCTCAGAAACTGTCAAAGTGAAAAATGAAACCACAAGCTTGGCCTTTAAAAATATTAATTCACTTTAGAGATGAAATGTGAAAAGTGCTGGGAAAGAAGTCACCTTATCTTCAGGAAGAAGCAAGCAAGACAAAATCCCTCTCTTTCTTCCTGGATCTCAGATGGCACTTCCATGCCACCCTAAAATCTAAAAAAGGATTTAATCATCAGTTCTTGCCACCATAAATCCCTGAAGTGTTTTTTGCCCTATTATTAATGAGACAGTCATCAAATGCACCAAGCAGGGCTTGAGGAATCCCAGTTTCAGGGGAGTAATTTACCACTTCTACTGAGTGATGTGGATTTAGTGTTGGGCTGCAGCAGCAGTTTGGGATTACAGCCACAGGTTACTGACAGCAGAAAGCACTGGCCATTAGGATGTCAAAAAAGGTAATTAGTGAATATTCAGCTAATAAACTGTCAATATCCAGAGATACCCAAGGTACACTTTTCACATGCATTCATTTAGAGCCTGTATTTAACTTCTCAGCCAAGCATAATTTAAAGCTTTTAGGGATCATTCTGCCTGTTTGGTGTTATTGATTTCACACAGCAAACTATAATCAACTGATAAATCTCTGATCTTTAGTCACAATGAAATAATATAAATGAATATTTCTGTACCATTTGAGATGGCATTTTGATATTGGCCTTCTTGAAATATATTGCAGATGTTTCTCAAAAATTATCTGCCATAATCTATAATAACTGATGAAGAAATTATAGATAAATTTTCACTTCAGTGGGCCTCAGCCAAAACCTTTGCTCCATTAATACCTTTTCTGAGATTACTCTTTAGTCAGTCTGATTTGGATTTTCTAGTTATTAAGACTTTCAAATTTGACAACACAAATGATTCTTCTTGAGGTACTGAATACAACAATGAGTTGCTTTCTTTTTTTATTGTTCTTTGCAGTCATTTGGTGACTTTGTTGTTGCCGGGTTTTGGGGGATTTTTTTGTAATTTCACCTCCCATATGCCCCCAGTTCCTGTTCTTAGGCTGCCACCTAGTAATAGAAGTGAACAAAACCCTGTTGGAGAGGCAGAGTAAGCCCAGAGCGCAGAGCTCTTACAGAATAACCACTGCAAACCAAGAGGAATAGAGCTGTTAGTTTGTCTCTCACATCCATAAATAAACCTGCCATTTTTTTCTGAGGTTTAATTTTCCTTGCAGCTTGTTTTAATACTTCAGCCAAGTGGAAGTTCAATACAAGGGAGCATAATAATGAATATTTCCCATTGTTTTATTTCCGAGCACCATAACCAATGAGGCAAATAATCCATGGCCATTAAGCTTTCCACATAAAGAATTGGAAGGTACACAGAGCTTACAATAGCATGAGTAACCGAGGTCTTCCCTCAGGCCTTCAGAGGTTGACACACACAGAATATTTTCTAAGTGTTTGTGGTGATCTCTTTAATATTAGAATATTTTTATTGCCTCTTCAGGGCATAGCTGTGTGTCTCTTGGCCATTGGGAAATTTAGGGCAAGGGGCTTAAGAACTTTGATCTTACTTTTTTTTTATTGTTTTCCCAAGTGTACAACCTGCATCTGAACAGTTATGCCTCAAACTTTGTGTGAGCATCAGAGAGCCCTGTTGAACCAAACACAAAATAGCAATTAAATGGTAGAAACAAATTTTCTGGAGGCTTAGAGGGCTTAAAGTCAATCTCAGGAAAATCAGCATGTGAATGCTGTTTCCTCAGAAGCCCTAATACGCAAAGATACACCTAAACCAAACTAGAAATGCAAATATCTTGTTATAAAGCTTATCGCCTTTAAAATTGTCAGAGTCCCTCAGTGACAAGCAGTCAGCAGCTGACCTCAGCCACAACCCTGACACCCCTGCTGCCTCCCGAGGTAATTAAACTCTTGATTTCACTGAAACACTCAGTGGAGATGAAAATATTCCAACAAGAAAACCACTGAGACACAGAAGCCAGGCCAGCAGAAACAAGGAGGGCACGAGATGTTTTCTGTGCCTGTGATGTTGGGTTTGTGGGGGACACAAAAAACAGATTTGGAGCCAGCCATGCAAAGTGAGGACTGAGAGAGGGACACGAGGGACAGACACATCATCAGCCATCAATGGATTGTGCAGGTTGTTATAAAACCAGGAAATAAAATAAAAACAGGAAATAAAATAAAAACAGGAAGGGAGTCTTGATCTTTTCATTCATAACTAAAAGGGAGGAAGTGCTTAGAGCTCCAGATCAGAACAGGAACACTCTCAAGCTGTAGATGAAGTGATTTTCAGCACGACCTGCAGCCATGCCATTTATCACTGCATCAATTAACCTGCCCCTGGGATGTTGCTGCATCCAGCTAAAGGCTGTTTGTGGAAGACATCAGGATCTGCATGTAAGGACACATTTCATTACTTCTGGGTGTCCTGCTGCACACTAAACTGATGGCTGGCACAGCAAGAGTGACACTGTCAGGTTTAAATAGTGTGTCCTTTGATAGCTGGATCCTCACTGTTGTGCAAGGCTGGGGGGAAGAGGTTCTGCTTAACAAGGCTCTTGTGAGGATAAAAGCTTATTTTTTTTTAAAGTTACTTAATTTAAACTGTTGTTTCCTAAACATGTTCATTGACATCAAAGCACACAAGTGCTGCCATGGGAGTTGTTGCAGTACCCTTCTCTCTAAGTGTGGATTTCTGGGTGCCTTTTCCACCTGTAACCAAGAGATCTGGTTCTATAACCAAACTGAATTTCCTGGTTCTTGTCTGTGTGGGGAAAGGAGTGACTGGAAGGGCAGCATGTGAATTCCCAAGTCACTGGGTACCAACAGCACATACAAAGTGAGCACCTGCTGCATTTATCCTTCCAAGTGGAGCTGAGCCCTCCTGGCCCAGTGCCCACTGAACATTATAATGTTATTATAATCAGAGATGCCTTCATTATCAGCCAGTTGTTTTTGGGATTGCTGGAAAACATTCCATGCCAGTCAAAGATCCCATAATATTTCCCTTGATCCCTGCAGGAAGAGGTTCTCATGCTGTCAGTTGGTTTTGGGATTGTTGGAAAACATTCCAGCAGTTCCATGCCAGTCACAGATCCCATAATATTTCCCTTGATCCCTGCAGGGGGAGGTTCTGGTGCTGTCAGGAACAAGCATGTTGACCTTTGGTAAACAGAGCATCTGTAAATAAACTTTAAGTGCAGGATGTGATGCTTTTTTAATGTAGGGCTGGTTTTGGAGATGTTCTATTCTGTCCAACAGAGGGATCAATTGTCTGGTCTCAATATTGATGGAGGAATGTCTCAGTTGTATAAAATTCTGGTTAAAAGGCTTGGCTTCTGTGGAACCATGTCTCAAATATATTGATTAAATTCAACATAATCCTTCAATCTGCCAGGAATCATCAAAAAATGCTTTGTAATTTGCCACTGTTTGGAGGCACTTTAAAAGCTGCATGTTTTCCTTTCCTGGTGCTGTGACATTTTCCTTTAAAGTGCTCCTCTCCTAAGTGTGTTGTAAGGGAAAATTTCCATAATGGCACAAGTGTTGGTTATCTCTGTGCAGGGAGGTTCAGTGGAATACTCCAGATGATGAATGATCTGAATGACCTCTCAAATGGGAGCTGTTTGATGCTGTTCTTCACCACCTGGAATTGGAATCACTTGGGGGAAAAAAAGAGTGTCTGACAAATGCCATGGATATTGTAAATCCATTTTACCTACCCTGGCCTAGAACCAAGTCAAACCTCAAGTCCAGGGAAATCTGTGGAGTCCAAACTCATCAGATTTTGACACTCTCTTGTAGGTCCTCCTTCACAAGAAAAAAACCCACATTTTTAGGTAAATAATATTTTTGAAACAGGGGTAGATAAGGAGAAGGCAAAGCTTGAGGAGAGGGAGAACACTGGAAGATAAACTGAATTCTTCCTTGATTATCTGTGGCCAGCTTTTGAATCCCAGAGAAGAAACCTGGGGCTGATTTCTTTTTATGCTGTTTTACTTTCATTTGTGTGCCACAGTCCTGCTCTAAAACATTGTCTAGCTAATAATATCAATTTTATTTCACATTTTCACCAGCAATTGCATTCCTG
>NW_005054503.1:148304-149777 GCF_000277835.1 Geospiza fortis | reverse complement strand
TGCTTTGATAAACAGCATCTTACCAGGCTTAAGATGCTGAACATTTGGCAAAGGCAGTAATTTTAGAAGCATCTTCTCCATTTATTTATTAAGCTAATTGCTTCACTTGTAGCCTCCCTTCCAATTTGTTGTAGTGTGAACTCAGCATTTCCTGCCTCTAGAAATCTGTTTAACTTAAAGTGACTTTTAAGATAGGCTTTTAAGAAAATTCAATTTTCCAGTTTTCTTGTGAAATTGAAATTTCTTTCTTCCTTTTCTTTCTCTCTCAATAAAGTTTATGCAAATAATATTAAAATTTATAATGAGACTAATATTTGTTAATCTCAGTTCAAACAGTGGATTTGTATTAAAACATAGTTTCAAACACTTCTGTTGAGAGTGAGAAAGTGTATTGCTTTTAATTCATTCATTCCTGTGCTCCACTTGTTAAGCTTGAATTGTTATTATGATTACACACCATAATTTTTAGTATTCAATATTAATTATATTTAAATCCCATTAGATCTATGGTTGCTGGGCCTGCTCTGATTCCCATTTTACAGAAATGTTTTGGAGCAGTTCCAGCACATGAACCTGATCCTGCAGCTCAGCGCTGGTTTCAGCAAGAGATTTGTGCACATAAATTAATTATGTTAATAAAAGTTTTTTGGGCTCAGTAAAGGTTGCAGGGCACTGCAGGATGTCACACACTCTGTGGCCTGCAGAAATGTCAGGAATTAGATCTTGAGCTGCTTGAGGTCAGCACCAAATGTCCCCTTGGACCAACAAGTGTTGGAGGGTGCCCTGAAACACAAATTTCAGGTTGCACAGTGCACAACCCAGACACAGGAAATGCAAAGGATTGAAAAGGAGCCTCAGTCATTTATTTGCTTTAATTGCAGATCTTTAGGAGCTGTCAGCAATACAAAATCACATTTGTCTACGTGTGTCTGGGAGGGGCTGGATTTTGACCCAGGTTCTTTCATGGTTTCAAAGCTCTTGCCCTGCTTGTGGCCAAGCTGGCTCACCAAACCATCCTGAGTGTGGGCAGGACTTGTCTGTGCTGCAGTTCTGTGTGAGCCACACTGGGAGTTCAGGGATGTGTGGATCCCTCCAGGCTCTCAGGGACTGAGTTAGATGGGCAGAGTCTAACAAGATGAAGTTTAACAAGTCCAAGTTCCGAGTCCTGCATTTTGGCCACAATAACCCCCTGCAGGCTGGGGACAGAGCGGCTGGGCAGTGCCCAGGCAGAAGGGCCCTGGGGGTGGACATGAGCCAGCAGAGTGCCCTGGTGGCCAAGCAGGCCAAAGGCTCCTGGCCTGTGTCAGGAATGGTGTGGCCAGCAGGAGCAGGGAGGGCATTCTGCCCTGCGCTGGGCACTGGTGAGGGCACAGCTGGAGTGCTGGGCCCAGCTCTGGGCCCTCAGCTGGGGAAGGACCCTGGGACACTGAGCACGGCCAGAGGGGCTGGGAACACAAACCCTGTGAGGAACCC
>NW_005054503.1:65942-148272 GCF_000277835.1 Geospiza fortis | reverse complement strand
AAGGGAAATACAGGTTGGAGATTGGGAAAAAGTTTTTCATGGAAAGGGTGATAAAGTTCTGGAATGTTCTGCCCAGGGAGGTGGTGGAGTCCCCATCCCTGGGTGTGTTTAACAAAGCCTGGATGTGGCACTGGGTGCCAGGGTTCAGTTGAGGGGTTGGGGCTGGGTTGGACTCGATGATCTTGAAGGTCTCTTCCAACCTGGTCCTTCTGTGACTGCACAGTTCTCTCTCCAGAGCAGCTGGACGTGGGTTTGGCAGAGCTGAGGCACCCAAACTGTGCAGTTTAGGAGCATTCCACATCCCCAGGGAGCACAACCTGGACAAGCAGCAAAATCCAAACCCTTCACCTTCAGAGTTATATCCCTTCAGAGCAAAGGGAACATGACAGGGCTGAGGTTCTGAGAGCTGTCCCTGAGCACAGGGCTGGGCTGGGTAGGGAAGTGCTGCTCAGATCCACAGCCCAGCTCTTCCTGCCTTTGAAAAGCTCTTTCAATAACGTTGGGATGTCTCTGCCCAGTCCTTCAAAGGGCTCAGGTATTCTTTCCTGCCTTCTCCTCCTGCTACCAGTGCCTCCCATACCGTTCTCCCCTTTGTTGGCTTTGCTGCTTTTAGTCTGCAAGAACTGCCTGGAAATTTTGGAGTTTGCACAAATCTTTCTGAGCTCGGTCCATTGTAGTTCCCTGACCTCTGCTCACCCCCACATCCTCCTGTATCCCACCTCCTGCATTCCTGGCTCATGTTTCTCACTTAATTGAAGTTTGTCCCCCTTTAATACAAAACCAGTAGATTTCTCTCAGTCATTAACTCTTATCTTTATCTCTTCCTTAATTCTGCACATTACCAAGAATTTGTTTTTCTTTCCAGTGTGCCTTGGGAGTTCTCCTAAAGGAAAGTTGTATATAAAACTACTCTGTAGAGCACGAGGCCCCCAGAAATTTCTGACATTGAGTAGCATGAGCACAGCAGTGAAGCAGAGTTTATGCTGCAGCATTATTTCTTCTTATTTGAGCAACCTGTCCTATATTTTCTGTCATGTAAATTGTTTCACAAAAGCAGCTGTACTGCAGTGCAAAATCTGCATGAGGCAGTGACAAGCTCAGTCTGAAAGTGAGAATAACCTACAAATGTTGGTTTGGTTGCATGAAGACAAAGCCTGACTTAAGAGTGATGGTGGGGAGATGTTTGGTTGGCAGATGCTCTCAGAAAATAAAAGTAGGTTTGTAAAAGTCTAGCAAAAAGAGAACTTTTTAACTGAAGCAGAAAATGCAAGACTTGCAAAAAAGGCATTTAATTTTTTTTTATCATGAAAGGAAGTGATAAGAAGGTACGTAGGAGTAAGAAAGAAAAGAATGAAATTGACTGGAGAAATTTTAAATGTAAAATTCCATTGTTATATCTTTCATCAGAACATAAATCCCATGGAGGGGTTGATTTTTCACCCCATAGTGTGATAAGCTTTTTGGTAAAACAGAAATAGTGTAATTGAAATCCATTTTGCATCATTTTCCCTTGGATGATTTAGAATTAGGCCAATTTATATTCAGCAGGTACAACCCAATGAGAGTGTAAATGCAGCCACCAGAATTGTTTTTGTCCACGAGCAAAGCTGGTATCATTTACTGATTCATTACACTCTCAGCAGGGTCCTCTCTTTCAAAAGCTACCTGGAATTATTGCTGGCAATAGAACACTAAACTCAAAAATAAGATTTGCATAAAAAATGAAAGTTCAAGGAAAAATGATAATAGTGATTAACAGTAACATCTGATGACTATTTTGATTAGAACACCACGTTGAAATGTGGTATTCAAACAGACACAGAGGCTTTTTTTCCCCTCCAGCTCCAACTGACAATGCACCTATTTAACTAAACTATTATGTCCCTGATAATTTGCCTGAAATAATAGACAGTGCTCCCATTAATATTTAACAATATAAACATCAAGCACGGGCTGTACATCTGGAATCACAGACTATGCTTTTTGCATTTGGGTACTAATTTTAGAAATAACCTCTGTCTGCTGGGGCCTGCTGATGTGTGGTTGTCGTAACAAGTCAGTAATTGAGTTTTCTGGGCATTTTGACCACTGACACAAATTTGCAAAGCAGATAACACAGCAGAAGCACGATTTCCATCCTGACCTTTATCACATTGCTTTCTGTTGGGGGAATTGGAATGTTTAGGGAGGGAAATATAATCTAACTGGGCCTAATTTGTGAGAGAATGTGATTTCTGATGTTAACTCAGTAAGCTGCATTTTGATTCATTTGATAACACATCATCTAAAAATTTGGCATTAGGCGGGTATCACAAAACTTATTATCTTTTATTGCCTAGGCAGAAAATAGTGGGTTAGATGATGATAAACTGAAACTCGTGGAAAAGTTTTATCTTCAGCTGCTGTGCAAAGATCCTGTCACAGGATTGTTTGTTTTAGCGAACAAACAGCCTTGTCCACATCCTCCAGGAGTGGTGCTGAGCTGTTGTGGATGGAGAGGTGCTGGTTGGGGTTGAGGATGGAGAACCTCCTTGGGAGACCTCTGCAAGAGGTCCTTTCAGATGGTTCATCCTGGTGGTGTGAGTGTGTTTTGGTTTGTGCAGACAGATGTCTGCTGAGGAAGGCAGAAGCCTCCCTTGAAATGGAAAATGTAAACCCCTCACTCCAAATTATCATAATTTTGAAATTAAGGCACTCTCAGGCAAAGATATGGGAGTAGGAACAGCAGTTCTTTATTAGGAAAATTAAAAATACAAATTTCCCTAATTTCTATGTGATTATACCTGCAACGAGGCAGGAAGAGTTACCTTCATCCTCTTATTTTGGGGAATTTGGGGAATTTTTTCCCAGAGTGTGTGTTCTGGGACCTGTGGTTCTCGTGGTTTTGGTGCCATCATGTTTTGGAAGCAGCCTCTAACCCTGAGCTCTGGTTTGGTTTGAATGGAAACCTGCCAGTTTTTCATTCACAAACTGGGCAAGTTAAAGCTTAATAAAAGTGCAAATAAACCTGGGAAGTCCATTTGAAGTCGGTGGAGCTGTGCTGATTTATTCCAGCCTGAGAATCTTTTCAGGCTTGAATGCTTTGGAGGCTGCTCCTGATTTCTCCTCTCTCTGAGTTGCAGCAGAACTCTGCTGCTCATCTCTGTCCTGATCCATTTTATTTGACCTTTACACCCTCCACACACTCAGGGAATTCTCTTGGCACTGGGGTTTTTATACAGAGAGATTTGAAAAGCTGTCTCTACTAAAAGCTGTTTGAGGTTACTGTGTAGGAGAAACTTGTCTCTCCTTTCATGGTTTTGGACTTAAATAGACTCATTCCTACCTACAGCAGGGACTAGGAATGATTCAATAATTTGCAACTAATAATTTATTAGAACAACTTTGCCCTCCTTTCTCCTCACAAATTGTCTGCAAACAGATTGTTCAACTCTAATATGTTAATAGCTGAAAATTATTTGACCATTTTTTTTCAGCAAATACCTTTTGGCCTGTGGATTATTTGAATTGCAAATTGCAACTGTTAAAATGAAATATATAATTAACACTGCAAATAGAGCTGATTGGGTATTGCAGGAGACCAGTTTTTATGGAAATATATTGATTTTTCAAAATGAACATTTGCTACAGCAACATAGTGATTTGAGAGGGGAAAAGCTTTGTTGAAGTAAATATTTGTAATACAGAAGGGAATTCTTATCTTGAGTGCTCCTGACAGCTCACTTGAGATTTTGCTGGTGGAGACAACCAGATTGAAAGTCCTGTTGAAAAAGTTGAACTCCTTCTTACCTTCCCTCATCCAGCCAGGTGTCGTGCTGCAGACATTTATTTATTTATTGTGAGACACAGCTCTTTTCATATGCTCTGTCCAAATTGTTACCTTTGTAAATACAATTAGGCATGACTTTGCAGATTGTGTAGTAGCTGTAATATTTTTTTTTTCAGAAGTGTAATAATCAGGACAGGAGAGAATGATGCCTCCTACACTTGTCAGTCAGACTCTTAATGTCTCCAACCATATATTCTGATTTTAATGGAGAAACCCTTGGAAATTTTTTTACTTTCTAGCATTGTTTCACTGTTCAGTATGAAGCTTTGGAAAATGTTAAGCAGTAGGGAAATGATATAACCAAGTTCATCCTTGGGGTTTTTTTTGGGTACAGTTCATTAATGTGGATGACATAGAGTGTTTTCATTCAGCACCAAAAATTGGAGTATAAACAGTGGTAGGTTTAGAGTCTGCAAGGAGTAGGAGCAGTGCCAGGTGCCATTTAATGCACCAGAATATTCAGTGCTGCATGGACAGGGAGTGTTGGAGGCTCTCCTGGGTGCAGGCTCTGTGAAAGGGGGATTCTGATGGAGTACATGGGAAGCTGTGCCATGACTTCCATGGTTCCTCTCCCAAAATAACCCTGTGGCTGCAGGGAGGGCAGGGGAGCTCCAGCAAGGTGGGTTGTCATGGATCCTGAGCTCTGGAATTGTCAGGGATTCTGAGCTCTGGAATGGATATGAAGTCTGGGCTCCGAAATTTCCATGAATTGTGAGCTCTGGATTGTCCTGAACTCTGAGTTCTGGAATTGTCCTGAATTTTGAGCTCTGGAACTGCCATGAGTTCTGAGCTCTGGAATTGTCATGAATTGTGAGCTCTGGAATTTTCCTGAATTATGAGCTCTGGAATTACCAGGAATTGTGAGCTCTGGGGTTGCCAAGAACTCTGAGCTCTGGAATTGTCCTGAATTGTGAGCTCTGAAGTGATTATGAATTATGAATTCTGGAATTGCCATGGATTCTGATTTCTGGAACTGACATGAAGTTTGGGCTCTGAAATTTCCATGAATTCTGAGGTCTGGAATGGTCATGAATCCTGAGCTCTGAAATTGTCCTGAATTCTGCGCTCTGGGTTGTCCTAAATCCTGAACTCTGGATTGTTCTGAATTCTGAGTTCTGGAATTGTCCTGAATTGTGAGCTCTGAAATTATTATGAATTCTGAGCTCTGGAATTGACATGAATTCTGCGTTTTGGAATTTCCGTAAATTGTGAGTTCTGGATTGTCATGAATTGTGAGCTCTGGAGTTGCCATGGATTCTGACATCTGGAACTGACATGAAGTTTGGGCTCTGAAATTTCCATGAATTCTGAGGTCTGCAATGGTCATGAATCCTGAGTTCTGGATTGTGCTGAATTCTGAGCTCTGGAATGTCCTGATCCAGAGCTCAGGACATTCTGTCCCATCAAGGAGGGCTCTGTGTGTTCATCACAGCCCCTGGAGGGGCACAGTCAGTGACACCACCCAGGCAGGGAATGTTTGCGCACACCAGGGTCTGTAATTGTTTACAAACCATCGTGGAATTGTGGTTTTTCTCTAACCAAGCCCATTCCTGGGGAGCAGAGCCTCGCTCCAGCCCCTTCTGCTGCCAACAGAGGGTTTGGGTGAGAGCAGTGCTGTCTTTGTATTCCTGGCACCTCTGAGTGTGGAATAATAAGGGTGATTAAGTGGTCTAAAAGCAGCTCAAGAAGTTACATAATAATTGATGGTTTCACGCTGCAGTGAAAGATTTCTACAGCACTGTTTAATTATGAGGAACAACTGAAATTTTTGTCTGAAAAAGAAAAAAAAAAAAAGAGAAATTACACACATTGGTCCAAGAGGAAAGCAGAAACATAGCTTGTGTTTTAAAAAGAAAAGAGTGATTTCAGTATATTTGACAGCAAGTATTTTCCTTGGAACATTGTGATTCTTATTCTGCAAAGCTATTAAAAATTATTACAGTACTTTATACTTCTAGAACAGCTGACATGGAAAATGACCTTCCTCCCAAACCATGAGCATCTAGTGAGCAGCTGCTGCAGATCAGCATCCCTCTGTGATGAAGGGAAATATCTTTGCTTGGTAAAAACCAGTGTGGAGGCACCAACTTCAGTGATGTTGTGTCTTTTATAACAATTAATATTTTTATTTACAATACTGAATATTTTCTCACTTCCCTGGGCTTACTTTTAGCAGTAGTCTAACTAACAGTAATGATTTAAGGGGAAATATCTCAGACTAAACCTGAGCTTCAGCATAAGCTTGTCCTCGAGGTTCGTGTTCTCTACTTGAAGAGAAATTCTTATAAATATAATCATCCATATAAGGAAATTTGTGTTGATATTTATATTATTTATATTTATATTTATATTTATATCTATATTTATATCTATATTTATATCTATATTTATATCAATATATATATAACAGCCAAGATGCATGTGCATACAGCCTTGTAAAAAGTGATATTAATTCAGTATCCAAATCCTAATTTGTACACCAGTCAAAACGTATCATTTTACACAGGCTGTTGAAAGTATGCCCATAAAATTCCTGTATTTTCATGTAAGATGTAACAAAATCATCCATCTACACAAGCCCTATGCTTAGGCCAGCATTATGAAGAATTAAAAGTGTAAATTTATGTGTAATTTAAAATAAATGTGGGACTTATGAGGAATTAAAGCCTTGATCCTATATATTAAATAGTCACAGATTTCATCATGATGAATAACAAATAACTCTGACCAGGAAACCAATTTGGTTCCAACACTTTGGAGCAACTTCTTTCCTTTTTTAATGGTTACTGCTGAAGGAGAAAATTTAGTCTTCCTTTTGCTTCCAGATATACCATGGACTCCACATCTCCCACAGGTAGTAAATAGATATTGATTTTGTTCATAGCAGAAGTACATTATTACAGTGATTAAACTGTAGACTTTCCTTTATGATATGAAAAAATTGGAAATTGGTGAGCTAAAGAGGATTTATGTTACAAAAGAGTTTGGGTTTTTCTATTCATCAAACTGTAATTCAAGCTCTAAATGCAAAGCCTCTGTGTATATCGCCCTTTTTAAGCAGCAGCAACTGGCATTTAAAATAAATGCTGATATTATAATTATCAAAGCATTATGTCTGTTCGAGCTGCTAATAGTCACTTTGCTTCATTTTTTTTTAATTTTACATTTGTCAAAATCCTGACAAGCATACTCTGGGATAATGTTAGATTCAATGTTGATATTGTTACTCAACAAGAACATTGATTATGTCTTAATAGGACATATTCAGTATGTATTATATGCAATTATCGTCTTAAATGAACACAAGCATTTATTTAGCACCAACTGAAATTATTTCAATATGAAGATTTTTTCTTTCTGGTTAGCATTATATTATAAAGTCATTAGTACCAAATATGATATCGCAGCACACTCCTGATACAGAATTATGCATGAATACATAGTTTATAAACAGAATTATAGATAGAAGAGTTGAGGCAGTGTTGCATCATTGCAGAAATACAAATATCCATGGAATAGTCAGACAACTCTCTTCTGATAATTAGTATTGAAAGGATCCTTAAAACACTTTTAGGCGTTTTGAATGTTCTGTGTGTTGATTGCTTCACGATTTCAAAACAGAATTTGTTTTGATTTCAGCGACTTTCTGGGAATTTGGGGATTTCTATTCTCTCTAATATTTTTTTTATGAAGACTGAAGCACTAAAGGAAGGCTTGGTGCTGGGCACGGCCTGTGCCCTGCCCAAAATATGCGATCCAAGGGTGTCTTGCAGGGGGCACTGGAGGAACATTGGCTTGGGGCTTCCTGGGGGAAGTGCTTGCAGTCCTGCTGCTGGCTGCTGCTGCAGGGAATCACAGCCTCGAGGGCCCCAAACCTTCCCTGCAACCACCCAAGTGCTTCTGCTGGTTCCCACCTCACATTTTGAGTCCTGCTGCACTGGTGGTGCTGCTAATTCCAGCTGAATTTGGCTGCCCCACAGCCCAGACCAAGGCTTGGGCTGTTCCTGCTGCTGGTGTGAAATGCTCACAGCCAGGGCTTGCTTCTCTTCTCTCCCTTTTTATTGTATCTGTAATATTGAGAGGTTAAAACCCAGCAGAAACCCAACATCATCTGCTTTCATTCAGCACTACCCAGCAGCTCTCCCTTGATCATTGCACCTGAGGGTGCCTGCCCTGCACTGTTCATTTCCCTGTGCTGTGCTCAGCTCCTGCTGCCTTTGTTGGGAAGCTGAACTCTGAGAAAATGCCTTTGCTGGGCTCTCCCTGCTCACAGCCAGCTGTGTCTGTGGGCTCTGGTGGCAATGTTAGCCCTGGTGGGGATGGCAGGGAGGGCACCTTTGGAGGGAAGCACTCAGGACACAGCTCAGCTCCACAAGCTGGCAGTGCCACCCCTGCCCTGGCTGAATGACTGCAGGGAAAATTTATGGGCAAAGGAATGGTTCTCCTGCTGTAATTGTGCAAACCTCTCAACAGTGTCACACTCCACAGAGCCACAGCTGATAAATAACCAACCACACCAGCAGTGGCTTGATGTTCATTTATTCCAATAATCCATTCTCCTTTGGAGATCCCACTTGGTGGGAGCTGGGGCTTATTTCTGTTCCTGATATCTCACTGTCCCCTGGGTAGATTGCTTTTGCAAGACTGTGCTTAGGTCACTTAGGAGCAGGCCTGGGTTTAGGGACAAGCAGTGACTTGGTGGGACGTGTCTGAGTCTCTGTGGGGTCACAAAATGATCAAATTTTGCGTTCTGCATCCCTGCAGATGGGCAGGGATGGAGATGGGGAAGGAAGGATGTTCTCCCCTGTCACAGACATCTTTTATGAAAAATCCTTTTTTTAGGATTTTTCCTCTTGAGAAGCTGAGAAGCCTCAGGAACAAAATATAAACAATGGTTATCTGCTGCTGTGGAATGCAACAGGTGCATCTGTGATTGGTCTCATGTGGTTGTTTCTAATTAATGGCCAATCACAGCCCAGCTGGCTCGGACTCACTATCTGAGCCACAAGCCATTGTTATCATTCCTTCTTTTGCTATTCTTAGCTTACCTAGCCTTCTGATGAAATCCTTTCTTCTATTCTTTTAGTATAGTTTTAATATATGATAAAATAATAAATCAGCCTTCTGAAACATGGAGTCAGATCCTCGTCTCTTCCCTCATCCTGAGACCCCTGTGAACACGGTCACACTCCCCCACTGCCTCCTTCCAGCAGCACTTATTCCTCACAAGATAGGAGGAAAAGGAGGGAGAACACGCTGGGGTCAAAGCTCTGAGCCCTGAGAAGAGGGAAATGCTGAGGAGGTGCCATGAGATCTTCCAGAGCAGCCCTGAACCCCCCAGCACATCCCTGCAGCAGCATCCCTGCAGAACAGGGCTGCTGGGAGCACAGGGGTCCCTGTCTGCCTGCAGAAATCCAGGTTTTTGGTAAATCCCACTGCTCCAAACAATCCCTGCTGCTGCCTGGCTCTGCTGGAGGCAGGAGGACTCTGCAAGGCCCTTTACAAGTGAGTGTAAAAAGAGCCTGTGATGGGAACAAGCTCTGCTCAGGGTTTGCATCTGTTAGCAGCTGCTTCCTCTAACAAGGCAAATATTTGGTGTCAGAACGAGTTGTAGGAAGTGCTGCATAGCAGGGAAGTGTGAAGTATTCATAATTATATGAAATACTACTCAAAATTCAATGTTTTTCACATTTTGCGTGAGCCTAAACATTGGACTCCTGTCACAGACATTTCCTGCTGCAGTAGATGCAATTTCTAGCATAAATGGACTTGCTTTCAATAGAAAATGGGATGGTTTTCAAAGGAAAAAAGGCCAATTTGTGGGTAAAAATGGGCTTTCTGAGCAAAGAGGCTTATAAACATGAAGTGATAAATGGCTTTGCAAGTTTTCCATACAATAATAACGACTTTCTAATCAAAATAATGAAAAAGTCACAGCCAGGAGAGGGGAGAGAAGTCTCATTCAGGTTTTAATGCACTTTAGGAGACAAATATATGAAAACTATAAATTTAGTTTCCCTCCATGGCATGAGTTTGTGTTGCAGACATGTCAGTAATACTTCTTTGCATTTGTTTTTATGATGTTATAAATCAAACTCCTGGTCTTGGTTTGCCACCTTCTGAGATGAATTTCATGGAATAATGTTGTAAGACTACAGGAAATACATTTCTTAGGATCCCCTGTGTGGCAGTGGCATCTGATTTCCTAGCAGTCCGTGTGTTTTTAGAACAAAATTTCTCTTCTGGCTTGACTTGCTGATTTAATATGTAAATTTATTGTTTCATAATAGCTGATCTGATGAGCAACAGAGGTGGTTGCTTCTCTGTTGGCCTAAAAAGGCTTCAAAATCTACCTCCAGAGGAGCTGGGATGTCCTTCTCACGCATTGTCCAAAAAAAGAGATGGTGGGATGTGCCCAGGAAAACAAACAATGCAAAATTCACAATTTGGGAAAAGCTTCCAAATCCCTTAGCTACAGAGCAGCCTCAGTGACCCAATCCAAGAAGCTGAGGTTGCTTTGTTGGGCTCTATCCAATTCCTGACAATTCCCTGGGAAAATGTTGGATAAAGGACGTGGGTGAGGGATGTCAAAGCTGGGAACCCTGGGCTCTTGCAGACACAGTTCCAAGAGGTGCAAAATTCACAATTTGGGAAAATCTTCCAAATCCCTCGGCTGCAGAGCAGCCTGGGCGACCCAAGAGGCTGAGGTTGCTTTGCTGGGCTGTGTCCAATTCCCTGGAAAAATGCTGGATAAAGGACATGGGTGAGGAATGTCAAAGCTGGGAACCCTGGGCTCTTGCAGACACAGTTCCAAGAGGTTCCAAAAGCAGCAGCTTTGTTGCAGTTTTCCCTGTGGGATGCAGGTTCATTGTCCAGGAGGGTTTGGATGAACATTCCTGGGCAATGTGAGGTTCTCACTGTGTGCCTCCAGGGGTGGCTGCAGCCCCTGCCCATCTGCGGCCTCTGTGCTCACGTGGGCTTTGGGCAGGTGCTTCCACTCAAGGCAGCCCCAAAAAACTCATTTTAGTGAAGCCCCACTGAAATCCATGTCAGAATTCCCTGGGAGTGCCAGGGGAGCAGGGTCTGGTGCTGAGAACATCAGAACATCAACTTTGACAGAGCTCCTGCTGCCCCTGCCCCAGCTTTCATCCCTGCTGGGAGAGATAGGAATTCCAAAGGCTGCCACGTTCCCATTCCAGAACTGACCACAAATGGGGTTTTTTCCCACATTTTTTGTTTTATGAGAGGGAATTAATTTGGATTTTGCTGTGGGCCTGTGCTGTCTGGTTCTGCAGAGGTGGGCAGCCAGAGAAGTACCCATGGCACGACAATCAGATATCAGCAATAGAAATCATTAATATCACTCTGCACATGGGCTGTGGGCAATAACTGGAAGTCTCTGCCTGTTTTGGAAACTGTTTTTTTGTCTCTTGCAGTGGAGCAAACTCAGATTACCAGTCTAAATGCTAATACCCAGAACGAATGGGATTTAATAAAGTGAATTTATATGTAGATTGTGACATTAGTGTTTAATTATGTACCCATCATAATGCTGATGAAGCAAGCTGCTAAATATTGGTGCACTGAAGGTAGAGCTTACTGTTAAAGAGCAAGTATATTTTAATTTCTTGCCTCTTTCCTAATCTTCCTAAATAACTGGAGAAATTATGTACTGTTTACCAATATTCACCTTCATGCTGGATTGCAAATGAGGTTTCCAGGGTAGCAGCTGATCTCATAGAAAGCTGTGCTTGTGTTTCAGGAAAACTGTGATAACAGACCTGTTTCTGTGCTGTGTTTTATTAGGCTAAATAAAGTTTTGTGATCAAAAAAAATTATTATTTTAATATTAATTAAAAATAGTATGTTATCTCTGTGGGGGTTTTTTTCTTAACCTTTCCTTTTCTATTTTTTTTTTTTCCAGACCATGGAAAGCCCAAAGTATGAGCTGGTGATAGAAGCCAAGGACATGGGTGGGATGGATGTGGGGCTGACAGGCACAGCCACTGCCACCATTCTTATCGATGACAAAAATGACCACGCACCAGAATTCACCAAGAAGGAGGTAAGAACTGGCCATCTGTTCTCTCCAAAACCCTGCAAGCAATCCTAATCAGCTGATTTCTAAATATAAAGATGTTCTTTGAGGAAAGAAGACAGCACAGAATGTTTTTAGCTCGGTCTGACAGACTTTCCTGGAGCTGCTCTTTTCTTTTTTTCACGTTAATGAACGTGTGTGCACCAGCTCCAAACCACAGTGCAACCATAAGGTAAAAAAAATATGATGTCATTTAGACATTGGTTAGCAGGGTGCAAACCTGTAAAATCAATTTGCTGGGGGTAACTTTCTCCTTTTGCTCCTGTGGGGTGAAATAACAAAACTAGCTTAAGGCTTTGGATGGTCAGGACCGCGAGTGAAAATGTTTTGTTCCTGTCTACAGCACTTCCCCTGTGAGCCAGCCAGAGTTTGGGGTTTTGGAATTAAAGCTCCAGTCCTAAAAGCTTCAAATTTAGCCTACAGGTGGAATTTGCAAGGAAAAGGTTTTTTTCCTGTAAATTGAATTCAGCTGAAAGTTCTGATAAACCCCCAAACCAAGGGGAGGGAATTCCCTGCCTGAATCCACCAGACTTCCAACCCTGCTCACACTGTTCTCTTCCACCCCCTGCATTTACTGTGAGTCTGATTTATTTTTTTGGTATCTAGACAGAATTAGAGAATTTTAAAATTTTTACCTAATTACAGCCAGGCTGGATTTTGTTATTAAAGTTTTCTGGGGCTCTGCAAACTTTTAAGGAGAAATTCCCAAAATATGAGACGTAAACCTGATTTTAAGATAATTGTGGAGTAGAAAAGGGAAGCCTATTGCTGTAGAGTTTTTTTATTTAACCTGAAGTATATTTTTACCTTTTAAAAATTTGTTTCCTGGCCTAATATTAGTGATTTTCAAATGGATTATATTGAAACTAATTGCTGTTATTTGATTTGAAGAATTATTTCTTTTATGAATGCGAAGTAAATGAATATCAGATTTAAACATGACAGAGAGGGGTTTTAAAAAAAGGAAAAAGAAGAAGAAAGTAGAAACAATGACAGTTTTAGCAAGGGAATATCTATAAATACATCAGTAAAATGCTTTGGCAGTAGTGTTTCAGTCACCTGAAAATTATCATGGACAGACTGATCCAAACCCTTCAAGTACATGGGCGACAATTAAGTGACAATGATCAAACTATTAATTCCTTTAGAATTACCTTTTAGATCAGGCTTTTAATGCTCTGAAAGCCATTTCCTGACAACCTATACTTAAAATATCTTTGAAATGCTGTATTTTTTTTAACTTTCTGGAAAATAACAACGTACAAGGACAGCTTGGTGCATTTAGAAATCAGAATTTATTGGATCAATCAATATTGATAGCAATTCATGTCAGTCAGAGTCCTACCTACTTGAATTTCCAAAGTTGGAGAATTCTTCTCTGGAAGAAATAGTTCTAGATTGAATTATTTTGAAGAAGTCTTTCTATAATTATAGTCCTGTTTGGCTTAATTTGGTAATTTGGACACAAAAATTCATGTGCCTGCTTAGCCACAAATATATTGTTAGTATCAATTTCTGTGGAAATTCAGAAATGCTCATCAATTCAGCTCTGTCAGTGACACTAAAAGTTACTTTATACCCTGGAAAGTTGGTGGGTTTTAGCATGGAAATTAAATAGGTGTGAAGTGACAGCATTATCATGTTTTCTTTGAAAAGTCCGCTCTTAGATATTTTTCTTGCATTTTTTTTCTCTTTTCCATAGTGACACCTCTCTTCCTTTTTAATGGTTTGCTGTTGGTTTGAACCTTTCACTATTTAGAGATGCTAATGACCTCAGAAATCTTCCCTCTGCCTTGCTAAGTGATGTTCATATTCCATGAAGAAGGCAGGAAAAATCAACCTTTCATGTATGGTGCCAGTCCCCTGCAGGAGCAGATTCTCTGTTAAAATAAGAGGAGGGAGGTGTCTATCAGTTGATTTAATGCCACTTTATTTGATTTTCTGCTGGAAGTGCTTAGTTATTGCATTTTAATACCAGTTGCATACCACAGGCTGCAATACTATTGATTGGAATTAGAGCTGAAAGAAAATGACAATATTTTTCAAAGTAACTTCTGAAGGAGAAAGCTCAGTAAATCTGAAGCTTTGATTACAAAGTGTAGCTTCTTTTATTTATTTTATTAAATAAATTAAATTATAAATAAGAAATTAAATTATTTCTGGCCTTGGACACTTTCAGGGATGGGGCAGCCACAGCTTCTCTGAGCAGCCTGTTCCTCACCATCCTCACAGGGAGGAATTTCTTTCAAATATCCAATTTAAATCCACATTTCTTCAACTAAAGCCCATTCCCACTTGCTCTATCCCTACCTGATGTTGAGCAAAGTCCCTCTCCTGGCAGAGGCAGTGCTTGCCAAGTGACTCTGCTCTCCCTGTTCTCTCTTTTCCCCTCCCTGCATCCCCCTCCTGGGCCAGGAAAATTCACCCAAGGAGTGCCAGGCACCCCCAGGAGCAGCTGAGCATCCTGGCTGGGATGCAGCACAGCAATTCTTCTGCCTGCTGAGCAGAGCTGAAGCCCTGGAGGCTTGGGCTGTTGCCAGGATCCATCCTTACAAATGGGTTTTGTGATGGTTCGTGGACTGACCTCAGGGCGCAAAAAGAACCAACATGGTACAAGGGGGTTTGCAGTGATAATCAAAACAAATGCACCTTTATTGAATGACCACAGCAAAATGTGATAGAAGGATTAAGGGAGAGGAAAAGATAGAGAAAGAGAGAGAAAAGAGGGAGAGAGAAAGAGGGGGATAGAGCTACCAAACGTAGAGACGAAGTCCTTTGGTCCAGTCCAGTCGAGGATCCGCCTGTTATGTTGGGGAGATCTCGAAGTCTCTCGCTAACTCAGAGGTTTTTATTATAACTCTATTAGAAATTGCAAGGGGGGGAAACAGATACAATAGGGAATAGATGTAACAGGCAGTCCATGCTCTCAGCAGTAAGCGAGAGCCATTGTCTTCTTGGTCCAGTGATCACAGCTTGCAGGCAAACATCTCGCTTTGGTCAGCTTGCCTCCCCCACACACCTGCCCCGGGTTGGGGGTGTCAGTCCCAGTCCTTGGAAGGAGCAGAGGGGCCTTTTCACATGGGGGTTCCATGTCTCAGTCCTCGATGGAGAGGCTCCTTACATCTCAGTCTGTCTGTCACGGCGGATGTAAAACAGGTGAGGGTCTTCTGTGGGGGACCACCCAGAGCTCAGGGGAAATCCAGCCCAGCCGAGAGGTGGGACAGCTCCCAAGGCTGTTGTCGCAAACAAGGCACAGTGCCCCCTTCTTCTCATTGGGCTCAGTGTAGCAGACTGCAAACAGCACCTCTGAAAACAATAACAGCAATGCTCTCAGGTCTCAGGGCCTTTGGTGTGTGACTTTCTCCTACAGAGCCAGAGATTTTAGACAGGGGGCTCTTCTCTTCAGTGGTCCCCCAATGACAATCGTGAGGTGGATGAGGAATATTTCAGACAGACTCTCACAGGTGTGTGTCAGGACCTTTGATGGCTCAATAAATGAGACTTTGCTTCAGCCCAGTTCATTATTTGCTTATTGCCCTGTCGCTCCACACTCTTCCAAAATCTCTGCCTTGTTCTGCCTCATCTACACTTCCTGCTAATGATGGGCTCTGAGAAAGGTAAAAATCCATTCAGATGTGCAAACAGTACCCTGCTCCCTCCAGGGATTTTAATAATTTCATCTTTAATGCCAAATAGAGCAATATTTTAAGAGTTCCTCCAAAAATCCCAGGTGAGGTAGCAAGGTCTGCCTTTTAAAAGGTCACAGTGGCTGGGATATTGTGCCAGATTTAAATTACAGAGATTGAGAATAGAGATACTTGTAAAGTTAGTGGCTGCTTTGTAAAATTTACAACCTTATTTCTATTATGGGAAAAAGTTTTAAAATTAATTTTATGAATTATTATTACGTGTCACAAAGGATTTTGGAGTTTCCTTTCCAGCAGGGAAAGGCCTTAAGCTCAAATTTTGTTCAGCATTAAGGGATTGGTTATGAGAAAATAAGGAATGAAGCAAAGCAAGGAGCAGGCACAGATTGTTCTGGAAAATCTGACACCTGCTTGTATCCTGCAGAATATTCCCAGTGGGTGGGAATGAGCTGGACTGAGTGAACACTGAGGGTGCTGAGTGTTTATACCCAGAGCATTAACAAAAATGAGAATTCTTTTCTTGTGTCGCTGTAAGAGCATCTGACAGATCACTGCAGTGTTGTATCCTGCAAAAAAAGGGGATTTTGGTCCAGAGTTAATGTCACTGTGGCTGTGGTGGGATGAAAAATTAACAATGTGGCATCTGCTGAAAGACACGAGCTGGCAAATCCTCCTCTTGTGTCTGTTCCTGGAGGCCTGGCTCTGCCTAAGACCTGGGGGAGGAAAAAATGAGTTCTAACACAAGAAAGATATGGACTTGACCCCTTTCTGTCTTTTCTTCCTTCTCCAAAAGAATAGTCCAACAAATCCTATTTACTCCATTCCTGCCTGCAGAGTGTGTGCTCAAAAATGAGATTCCTCTGACTCTGTTTGCCTTTATCTTCTGACCTGAATTTTTAAAAGTTCCATTGCTGCTCTTTAATGTGTTGTTTTCCCTATATATCAGATATATTGCCTTTCCTTGGTAAATCCTGCCAGGCACTGGAGAGGGGAGTGCAGTGCTGTGGTTGAAGGGGATGATTCTTCTGCAGTGCCCCCAATTCCCACATTTCTCCTCCTCCACAGGTTAGGGACTGCAGCCCATCCATAGCCAAACCTGGACAAGTGGGATTTGTCCCAGTACTCTCACTGGCACATAACAAACAGAGAATTCATTTGGCCAGGGAACAACCATTCCTCACACAATTCCTCTTTCTGCCACTTCCAGCCTCGCCTTCAATTCCATCCATTTCTGGGACAAAGAAATGTAACACAGAAATAATTCTGTCACATCAGGGAGAGCAAGATTAGGGAAAATATTTTGCTTGGTATAAATTTACTTTTAATATACATTCTTAGAAAAGAATTTTCCAGTAAAATAAAGATCTCGCCTCCTGTGAACAGAATAAAATTTGTGTGATTTGACAAAACCTCACCACGGTGAGACTTGAGGTACACCAGTGCTGGGAGTCTTGGGTGAAAAATATGATTTGCTCCTATTTTGAATACCAGCTGATAAATGGTTTATAAAAGAATAATAAATGACTAATGGGAGCTTTATTAAATGATTCATCAGTTCCTGTGGAGGAACAGGAATAGGATTCATCAGTTCCTGCGAGTGGGTAGGTTCTGGTGACCATGATGGATGGTGGCTTGCAGGGCTGTCTCTGGCTCAGCTGTGTCACCCACTGGGGAAGGCAGCCCCTGGAGGACAATCTGCACCTCCTTCTGCTCGTGGCTCACAGAGGATCTGAGCCTTCCACAGCACCATCTGGACAGATTGATTGTGCAGCTCAGGCTGCTGAGAAAGGGGCTTGAGGCTGCTGAGAGTCCCTGCCTTAGTTCTTGGTATTGGTTAAACTCTACTGAGGAACAAATAGGGAGCTAAAAGCAATTTTAAGGTTCCTCCTGGATCACTTTTCCATACTTTTACAAAGGTGTCTCTCTCGGATGTGATACTTTTCTTTTCTGTGGTAAACAGACTTTGTCAACCCATTGACCTTGCATGTTTAAAGAGAACCAATCCCACCTCTTCTCTCGTGTGGACCGAGTCCTTCTTACCTTGCCTTGCAGGGAAAAATTTGCCCTTTGGGACTCTTAACTGATTTTGTTCCTTTCTGTGCAGTGAGCTGGATCACACCTTTAGTCACAATCTTTTAATGGTAGATGATTCCCCTTCCACAGGGTTTTTTCCTTTATTTTTCTTTACATCTGACTGGGAGAGCTATTGAGTGAGAACTGTGGTGGTGTTTGCAGGGGTCCCAGGAGGAGGGAATAGATGAGAATCTTGACTCCATGTTTCAGAAGGCTGATTTGTTATTTTATTTTATATATTTTATTAAAAGAAAATGATATATTAAAACTATACTAAAAGAATAGAAGAAAGGATTTCATGAGAAGGCTTGAAAGAAATAGAAAGGAATGGATTGATAATAAAATCTTGTGACTGACCAGAGAGTCTGAGAGAGCTGACTGAGAGTGATTGGCCACTAATAAAAAATAACCACGAGACCAATCACAGATGCAACTGTTGCATTCCACAGCAGCAGATAACCATTGTTTGCATTTAATTTCTGAGGCCTCTCAGCTTCTCAGGAGAAAAGATCCTAACAAAAGAATTTTTCATAAAACGTGTCTGTGACAGAGAACCACAACTGTGTGGGAAACAGGGCCAGAGAGGTGCTAAAACCCAGCTGGGCAGCAAGGCCAGGGCTGCAGCCCTCTCCCCCTCCCTGCTGGGGTGGAAATCACAGAGCAAACCAGGCTGAGCACAGACAAAGCCATCAGGAGCTGCCAGGCTGGCTCAGAGAGCTGGGGACAATAAATCCGTTTGGGTCCTTCCCACGCCACAAACTGCTCTCTGCTGCTGCGTGTTGGCAGGGCTGAGGGGCTGGAGCAGCAGCACCAGATCTGAGCAGATGACAAACCCCAGCCAGGCTGATAGTCAAGAATCAGAGTTTCATCATGGCCTGAAGGTGATGGGAACCAATCTGGAATTCCAGCAGCCTGCTCAAATTGGATCAAACTCCCCCAGCGCTGATTTGTCAGCAGAAATCGTTTTGTGGGCATTGCAGCAAAATCACATGAGCAGAATGCATATTGGAATTTCCATTTGGCTCCTGTTTTTGGGCTGTGAGACAATTTACATGCAGAGAAATCAGAATTCATGCAGAAACTCAACAGAGCAGGGCAAAGCCTCTCCAGCTGTCAGTAAACTTTGGCACAAAGAGCAGCTTCAGGATGGCTGGGGATCACCAGAGAGGAGCTCTTCGGCCACCCTTGTTTTTTCTAGAGTTGTGGATACAGCTAGAAAGGCTCCTGGAGCATATCTTAACCTTCAGAAACCTCTACATTGGATAAATATTTGCACTGACCTTTTCACTCAGCTTTATTTCCACTTCATCCTCTTGCAGCAGTTCACTAACACACTTGACATAGCTCCAAGTGCCCAAAAGTCTCCTTGAAAGCAAATGAAAGATCTTACCTGGTGTATTTTTCATGTGTGAAAGGCAGAATTTACCAAAGGAAACAAACATCTAAATAGCAGCAAATATTTTCTTTTCTAAATGAAGACTGCGAGCATTCTGTTGTCACTGCAAAATGAAATTTAATTTCAAAATGAAATTTAATTTTCAGTGACTATACCATTTCTTCATGGTTAATAATTGGTCACTGGTCTCACCCATGGCACAGTTCATGGCCCCCAGAATTTTCTGAGCTGTCATGACTTATAGAAGAGATTTCAAAATCACATAAGCAGTTTAGGAATATAAAATCTGAATAACAGGCATGTAGACACCTCTTCTTTTTTTTTTTACTCTCTTAAATAATTTTAGATGTCAAAAATAATTTTTAAAATAATTTTGGACTTAATAAAATAGCTGTGAAGACATCTGGTGTCCACTGGAGTTCAGAAATCTGGGTTTAGGAGCATAGATTGCTTTGACTCTCAGTGCATTTAGGATTCCAAATATCTGTCTCTCTTCTAAAAACTTTCAAATAACCTGGAAAAATGCCCAGGATCAGGAAGAAAGTTTATTAATATTTCTCAGTTGTGTTGTGATGTTACCGAACTAAGGACATCTGGAATACTTATTTAAACAGTCTGGCTATCTGAATAATGAAATTATGCTTTTTGTTATTTTTTTTTTTTACTTCTTCTTGAATATTGTGTGTCAGTTTTTATCAGAATTAGCTGGCCTGAGGATTCTCATGCGATGAGAAATGCTCAGCACCACTCAGGTTTGAATTACCAACGACCTTAACAACAAATACTCTGCTGTAGCATTTCGAGAGTAGAATAATTTCAGAGAAAGGAGAACAAATACGATTATTCTGTGCATTGAGTGAGACAGAGAACTCTTCAGCAAGAAACCAAAACCAAATGAAATAACATTGTTTGGAAGACCAGTGGTTCCTGGACTCATCCAGATTCACACTGTGTGCATAATAATCTGTATTCATGTGGCTTTCAGCAAGCTATCTGCATAACCAGTGTAAGCACTTTGTTCAAGAACTTTTGCAAAATATGTTTAACACGGAGTCCATGCACTTATCACATAATTGGGGCTGGATGTGCTGCCTGGCAGGAGGCAGCAGGCTCCCACATTTATCTTTGCTCGTGAGGGACGAGCTCATTGCTTTGTTTCTCTCCACCAAGGTCAGGAAATACATGAAGTTGTCTATTTAATCTGCAGATAAACACATTTCAGTGGTGCACAGAACAACAGAGTGCCTGCTTTATAACCTGTGAGCAGCTGAGAAACACTTGTACAATACAGGAAAGGGTCTGTGAATAGAAATGATCATTCAAACAGTGGGAATTTGGGGAGGAACACAAAGGCACTGTGCTGCTCCTCCACATCTGATTTTCCTCCCAGCACTCTTGCTCTCCAAGTAGGCTCACACAGCAAAGTTGCATTTTTGCCAGTCCTTTTCCCTTTTCTCCCCCCTTTTTGTCACTGTTCCTTCCCTGCCCTTTGTTTAGGTGCCCTGATTTGCTGTCCTCAGCTGATCTGAGCCACCCTGATGCCAACTCCTTTGCCCCTGCAAGCCTTGGGCTGTGGTGGAAGGCCAGCAGCAATAACAGCAATTCTCACCACAAACCCATTGCTGGGCTGCCTTATCCTCCAAAGGCTTCTTCCATCTGCTTCTGCAGGCAGCAAATACCCAAACCCTGCGAGCAGCAGAAAAGCCATAAAACCCCACAATTTGCTGCTCTCTCCCCCAAGAAGTGAAGGTTAATGTGCTTCCTCAACGTGGCCCATGAAGTGTGAGCTTTACAGCAGATATTAAGGTCAGGATTACAAAGCTAACGGTAGCAGTGAGAGTTTGGAGTACCTCTAGCACAAACACGTTTGGGAGAGGAGCTGGAGAGTAGAAATTAGAAATTAAAAAGGAAGGAAGGCTCAGACAAAGGCTCTTGAGGGAAGCACAAGCTAAACAAAGATAATGTAATGTCTCCAGGTCTAGTCTTGGATCACTTATTCAGGGAAGCTGTATAAACATAATTATTAGCAATCATTGCCAGGAGTGGATATGTGCTTTTCCAATTAGACAAAATAAAACCCCAAAACTAACAACCCAAAAAAAAAAAAAATCCCAAAAAACCCCCTCCAGCTGGAATTTTGCAGTTGCCTTCAAATCAAATTAGGACTGTTTTCTACAGACTTCAATTGGACATTTTAAAATTTGACTATTTTCCCCAATAATTCTTTTTTTTCCTCTAAATGTACTGGTGAAGCAGTCCATGGAAATGTCCTTTGATTTCACTCTTCTCCAAGAGTGCTCATAGCATATTGTACTTCATAAACTGTCCAAGGAATTCCAGCTTCACCACTGAGTGCTGGCAGGTGACACAGAGACTTCCAAGAAACTTCACACAGTTCCTTTCAGATCAAGGTACAAAATGATGTATAAATCTCTCTTCTGAAATTAACTTTGGGGGTCTCTTTTGGGAAGCCTTGTCTGACTGTGTGACATCCAGCTGAAAAAAATCTTAGTGTGGAAACAGTGATTTCTACACGTGGTATTCATTGCAGAGTGGTTCTTAAATCATCATTGTCTTGTTCATAGAATCCCAGAATTATTTGGGTTGCAAGGGACCTTAAAATCATCTCATTCCATGTGCCATTGATGCCTCAGGTTTGAGCTTTTCTATTTTTCACATTCTGTGCTGCTTTAGTGTGTGGGGCTGGGTTCACATCAGGGGATGGTGAGCTCTGTGCACAGAGCAGGGAGACAAAACAATTCCTGCTCCAGCTGGGCACCAAGGACAAATGATCCAAATCTCAGCCCCAAGAGCACAAACACCGTGGGCTGGAGAGAGAAAAACAAGCAGGGTGGGACTGCAGGGGCTAAAGCTGGAATGGGACAATGAACTGCAAGATGCAAATGGAGCAGAACTGATCCAAGGGAGAGACCCCGGGAGCGCTCGTGCATTTTGGGGCCATTTTGGTTCATCTTGGGTTCATTTTGGGACCATTTTGGTTCATCTTGGGTTCGTTTTGGGGCCATTTTGGTTCATCTTGGGTTCATTTTGGGACCATTTTGGTTCACCTTGGGTGCAGCCCTGGCTGGGCTCTTGTGCTGTCCAAGGTGGATCCACTGAGGAGATCCTTTTAATAAATCCCTGCTTTATTCTGTAGCTCTGTCCAGCCTCTGTTCTAGCTCGGCCTTGTCAAGGCATCACTGTGGCAGGGACACCTTCCACTGTCCCAGGCTGCTCCAAGCCCCCATGTCCAACCTGGCCTTGGGCACTTCCAGGGATCCAGGGGCAGCCTCAGCTCGTGCCAGGGCCTCCCCACCCACACAGGAAAGAATTTCTCCCTAATATCCAATCTAATCCTCCCTCTTTCAGTTTAAAGTAATTCAGAATGTAAATTGGGGGTCAGGCAGTGAGGAAGAGATGACCAGGTATTACCTTTTTGGACTTGAAGGACTTTTTACTCCATGTATAAATTATTTCAGTTCCTCTCCTGGGGAATGCAGAATTTCAACAGAAATACCAAGAATTCTAAATTTCTTTGTCTGACACAGTGCAGCTGATTGGAAAAGTAACAAATAGAGGAACTGTTAGATGTTGCAAATATCACTGTAATCCCACGAGTTCAGAAACCCACACTGTTAATATGCCTGCAGCATCTGTGGGAGTTCTGTTTTAAAGCAGGATTAAACATGATAACACACTATAGATCTTAACATATTCAATTTGCAGCAGACAAAACCCTATTTAATACCAATTACAGAATATGTGTGAGCTGGTATCATAGCTGCAGTTTATATGAGCAGAGGGAATTTGTAAAGCTGAAGTCTATTCATTCAAAAATAATAGTTTATGTGGCTGCCTGGGTCATTCCACTAGAGTGCAATGAGTTTTGTGATCAGTTTATCAATTCCTTCACTGACAAGTGAAATTTTAAGATTTTTCTCAGCAACACTAAAACTGATTTGGCCACTCTGAAATTTGCTAACCATCTGTGCCCACGAATCAAAGTGTCAGGATTATTTAGACAAAATATCTTTTTTCTTTCTGCTCTGAAGCATTAAAATAGACAATGGATAAAACTCACCATGCTAAAAGGAGCTGTAGGTTTATTCGAGTAAAATTTTTAGCAAATGCCTGTGAAAGATATTCATTTTGGAAGAAATAAAATTATATAGGCCTGGTTGTGTCTTGAATTTAGTGGAATGAAAATGGTGTTGTTACATGTAAGGAAAAGAAGATTAGGGGGTTCTTACAGGACTCCTTGCAGTTATGGTCTCTTTTGAGGAAAGTGGTTCGGAAGTGGAATTTATTCATATCCTTGTAGCTCCTACTTTGGCTTGTTTCCAGGACTTGTTTGCCTTAGAGTTCCAGATGCTTATTTGCTGAAAGGGGAGCCCTTTCTCCAGCCGTCTGTCCAACAGTCACTTAATATTTATTTGTTTTTACAAATGTGTTCCCCTGTGTTCTCAGTCCATATGTCACAAAAAAAAGTGTAAGCCCAGCTCTACACAGAGTATTGATGTTATCTTCCCTTTCCCATTCTAGACTTTGACCAAATGAAGAAAAATCCCTGAATCCCAGTTATTTTCCTCACCCAATATTTCCCTCCAACACTATTGCTCTACAGCCAGTCCTTTGGAGTTTCTATTCTAACTCCTGTTCTCCTCTTAATGTAGCTTTTATAGAGATTTTTTTTCACTTCCCTGTGCTAATCACCTGTGTCCTCTCCTTGATATTTAATTTGCCCAGTGCTAAAATTTATCCTTCAAAGTTCCTTCTACCTGTTGCATCATTCCCTTTTTTTAAGACGAAACAAACTTCCCCATTCTAACTAACCAAAGAGCAAACTCTTGGGTTTTCCCTCTTCTATTCTTTAGTCAGGAGTCTGTTAGGAGCCTTCTCTGAATGTTAATAATTAGCTTTAAATTTTCCTTCTCCAAACTCCTCGAGCCTGCTCACCTCACATTCCTTCAACCCCTCTGCTCCTGTTTCCAGCTGCTGCCTCAGAGCTCCCAGGCACTCCAGTGATGGATCCCTGACTGCTTTTTGCTGAGTGACTCCCCTTTCTCTCTGCCCTTATTTTAATCACTTCTCCCCTGCATGGAAAACTATATCACCAAAATCTGGTTCTGACCACATTGGCTGGTCAGAACCAGACAAAGTCCTCTCATGATCCCCATTCTGTCCTCATGATTTCCCCCCTTTTTTCTCGTTTCTGGAAGACCTTCCTTTTCCCATCCCCTGATCCCACTGCCCAGTGAACTCTTCCTCATGCCCTCATCTCCTGCTTCCCTTGGGAGCCACCTTTTTGTTTTCAGTGCCTTCAGCTGAATATTTCTCCAGGGCTCACACAAGTCTGTGCACACCCTTTGCCTGCCTTCTATAAATCCAGCTCTGTGGCTGCTGGCTCGCACACATCCCCTCATTTGTTCCTTTTAGACTTTATTTCCTCCTCCCCAGCTCATTTGTTCTGCCCATCTCCAGCCACTGAGGCTGGCAGTGCCCATACATTAACTGGCAGTGTCAGATGTTCTTAGATCAATGATTTTGTTTCATTTAGAAGACTGATGGTGAGGAGAGCACTGCTGTCCTCAAGAAGTTTAAAGGGTTGAAAGCAATATCTTAGCTGAAAAAAAAAAAGTTTGAAAAATCAAAGGAATTATTGTGAGGAAGTTTTGAAAGAAACATAAGGGAGATCAATCCTGCTAAATAAGCTTAAATCTAAACCAACAGTTGTCTGAAATAATATCAGGGAAGAAGATTTATCTGTAGTATTGATATTGTTAACTGCCTGCATCCAAGCTGTGGCTCCCATCCAAATGGAGATGGGAGTGCAGTTTTAGCCTGGGAAGTAAACCTGGATTTCTGTGCATATATATAAATAGAAACACAGGCCCACAGGTGTCTGCCTACCTAAACTGAAGACCTGATATTTCGTTTTTCTAAAGCTGCATTTTCTAACATGGGTTAAAACAAAAATGAAACTTGGATTTATTTGTCTGTTTCACAGAGCCACAGAATCATTCAGGTTGGGAAAGAGCTCTAAGATCAACAGGTCCATTTGGAAATAACACAATGTATTTCCATATTTAGAAATAACACAACTGGCATTTGAAACAAAGAACATTGTTTCTGATTAATTGATCCAGTGCTGAACCAAGCTAAGAAACCTGTGCATTTTTGAAGACAAATGAAGGGCAGCCTTTCTGATTTAGCAGTTCTGACCTTTTCAAATTTTCCTTCTTAAATAATAATTGAAGCCATAAGTAAATAAATTCAACTTTGCCTGCAGATGTTGAACTCTTTAATGTCCTTTTCCTGTGACACAGGCACTGCCCGATATTCCTGGCACAAACAGATTTATCCTGCCCTGTGCTAGGGCTGTCTGACATCCCAGGGAGCTGTTTCCTTTCCTCCAGGCAAACGCTTTAAATGCAGTTCCAATCAATAAATCTGTGAGGGTTCTGTGGCTGGGCAGTGTTCACCCAGGGGTTCTCTGGGTCCCAGGGGTATTTCTTTCCTTCAATCCCCCTGTTCTCAGGAGAGAACCAAATCACAAAGAGCCTTGTTTGCCTGGACTGAGGTTGTTTTTGGCTGCCTGCTGGAGCTGCAGGGAGCACAGGGAGCACAGGGCAACTCTCAGGTGCTGCTGGATCAATCAGGGATGGCAGCACTGAGGAGTTTCTGCCGGCTCTGCTGGCTCCCAGCAGCACCTCTGGGAAATCTCTGCTTTGGGAAGACCCAATAGTTCAGCCTGAGCTCCTTTGGTGTAAGTAGGGAACACTGTCAGGATATTATTAAAAGATCTTGGGTTCGGAGATCTAATTTTAGGTGAACTTCTCCACTTCTCAAGGATTTCAGACTTGGCTGTTTCCCTTGCCTTGAGTGAGGGTTATCCCAGTTGATCAAAGAGCAATATGTGAGCACTAATCAGTTTTAGATGCTCCTTACTCCAGCAGCAATTGCTCTAATGCAATCAATTAAAAGGAAATTTTAATGATCTTAATAATTGAGCTTTTAAAGGGAACACGGCAGTTATTATTGAACTCCTAATTTATTATTTCCCATGGAGATCAGTTTGGAAAATCAAAACATAGCTTTTAAAATGCACCATCCCCTGCAGTCTCACTGGTTTACTTCTTAAATTTGCTCATTGGCTTTGTAAATGATGGCAGCATAGAAACAATGAAGCAATGAAGCTTTTTCCATTTCTAACTTCTGTGTTATGGGAGATGCAGGGGAAAGGTTCTATTCCTGCCTGAATTCAGCAGAAGGTGGGACATGTTTCCATGCATCCATACAGCCAGGAAAAACACCCTATTGGCTTCTTCCATGGATTACTTTCAAGTAAACACTCCACTTTAGCTGCCTACAAATGAAGATTGGGGTTCTAGTCAGCAGAAATTCAGCTACATGTTGCCCATTTGAATTATTTATTCAGAAATAATAAGCTTTATCAACACATACGGAGATGATTTTCTGTGTTACATGGGAAGGCCATTGTAGAGCTAATTTGGGAGTATTCAGGAAGCATCTTATTCACTTTTTAATGCCTGGAGTCCAGACTATAGGTTGAAGCTCACTTATCCCATCAATGTATTTTACTTACATTCTTAAAGTATGGGCAGCATTACAAATGTTAATGCTATTATTATAGGATCATAATTTAAAAATCTCAGCATTCTCCAAAGGCTCCAGCAGCGTGTCATTTCCCTGCTTTATTAAAATGAATGAACAGATGTACAATTTATTTCTGCTGAACTATCATCTAAATTCATAAGCTATTTCTCATGTGCCTGAAATCTGTGTTGGTTTCCCATTTTCTTTGCCTTAGAAAAAAAAAATAAAAAAAGAAATATTCCACTCTCACATTTATCACTCTGGGGGTAGAAACGAGAAGCAAACTCTCCTCTTCATTCACTTTAGGCTAATGCCCTCAATACAATTTAAATGCCATCTCTTCAAGGCTGTTCTCAAAACCCAGGCACTGGGGCACCCAGGGTCTGAGTGGAAAAGTCCCTTGCTGTCTGTGCAGGTGGCCTCCAAGGACATTGTCCCCAACAGGACACGGTGGCACAGAGCAGCTGTGTTTGATCTTTTGGGCTGGCATTTGCAGTGCCAGTGGAGGAGATGCAATTTCTCAGTGTCTTGGTTTGGAAAGACAGGTGTCTGCTAAGGAGAGCAGGAGCCTCCCCTGGAATGGAAAATGTAAACCCTTTCCCTCCAAATTGTTATAAATTTGAATTAAGGGGCTCTCAGGCAAAGAACCAGGAACAGGAAATAACAGTTCTTTATTAGGGAAGAAAATAAAAGGATAAAATAAACAATGCAGTAAACCAAAATAACACTGACAGAGTCAGAACCCAGCCTGACACCCTGTGGGTCGGGGTGTTGGTGGCAGTCCCATTGGAATTGGGGCTCAGCCCTCCTGCAGGGTCAGGGGTGGTTCTGCTGGAGCAGGGATCCTGGAGAAAGGTGCAGTCTCCTCTGAAGATCCAGCAGAAGAGGCAGCTGCTGTTCCTCTGGGAAATCCAGTGGAGAAGCTGTGCTGGTGTTCCAGAATCTCCAGCTTATATCTGGGTAGGAATGCTTGGCTCCTCCCTCTGGGCTCACATCTCCCAATGGGATGTTATAGCTCTTATCAGCCATGCAGTGACATTCAATAGTCTGTTATCAGCAGATGTCCCCCCAGAGGGAGGAGTGGAAGAGATAAGGAAAACTGCCCACTAAACAGAAGACAGCTGCCATCCAGATGGCAAACAGAATACAATTTGCTTGGCAATCCAGGACACTCATCTGGATATTGGAGAAAACCAAGGAAGAGACAAATAATGTCTGGGAAGTGGGAGAGGTGAGAAGGTTGGGTGTGATTGGAGTGAAATTTATGGCTGAGGAACGAGTGTCAGCCGGCCCCAGCCACTCCAAATGTGATTTCTGTGCCTTGCAGCAGAGTGGAGACGTGGCAGGTGCTCCTGGAAGGGATAAACCAAACGAGACAATGCAGAGATTGGAGGGAATGAAACTGTGCACGTGAAACAGAGATGTTGCCATGGAAAAAAATGAGCATAAAAACCCCAGACAGTGCTCTCAGCCTGTCACAGTCCTTATTTGTTGGCAGGGTTTGTGGGCAATGCAAGGCTGGCATTTTGCTTTAATTCCATGTGAGGAATGAGTGGATGACACGTTCTAGGGGTTCTGGCAGCATTTCTTCTGTAAACCCTATTTCTAAAGCTTTATATTGAAAGCCAATTTAAAAAAAATCAGTGGTTTGCTGTTGAAAACTGAATTCTCAGGCTCAGATTGTGGGGTTTAAGTCTTTTTAATTTTTAGGGTTTTTTTTAATAAAAATCACTTTGGCAAAGAGAGGAGTGGAACAGAATGCAAATCAATCTGTTTTCTTCATTTCATAGCTGCTCCAGAATTTAAACGCAGGCCTTTAAATTCCTTTTTGCCAGACAATTCAGGAAAATGATGAAGTAGAGGTTGAGATTTGTTAAAAGCATGATTTCCTTACGAAATCTCATCTGCGTGGCAGGAGCAGTTTGCTCCTGCAGGTCTGCAAGGGAAGAGTTTTAATTCACTAATAAAATTGAGGAGTTCTAAGTGTAACAGGAATTTTTCTACAGTGGCCAGGCTGCAGCCTCAAAACACCTGAATTTTGATATCTAGTTTTGCCACTCTTGTCCCCTTTGGATCCTTCCCCAGGCTGAGATCAGAGTTATTTTTCTCTCTCCTCTCCTTACATTTTGCTGCCAAAAGAGGACATGACAAGCTAGGAAAGCCACAGGCACAATTTTTATCTGCAGGAAGGAGGGCAAATGTTATTTTGCAGTTCCACCCTGTATCTCCAGCTGCCAGCACCAAGCCCAGCATAATGAAGAGTCTTGGATGGTTGGGAGTTTCAGACTGCAGTCTCAGTCAGGAAATTCTTTCCTGTCACTTGGTTTTGGCACAGAAAAAAAAAAAATCATGGCAATCCAGTGAACTTCCTGGGTGTTCATGAGCATCATGAACCTTAAAATGTTAGAAAATCAGGCATATGTGTTTTGTTCTGCATAAATTCTTGGATTTGGGTTTCTCGTTAATTTTTCAGGGAAGGGTTCTCAAGATATCCTTAAATTCCTCCCTCCTATTTCTGTAATTTCCATTTTTTGCTTATTTTTCCTTTAAGAGCTTTGAGGTTACAGTACCTGCGGTCTCCCAGCAATCCTGTACAGTCCTTCAGCTTCCCTGCAGGTTTTGTTTAATTTCTGAAGGATATGAAATCTGAGGATTTCCCAGTGAAGTCAGCAGTTCTTGGTGCAGGGGACACCCAGACAATCCTCTTATCCACAACAGCCCCTTTGCTACCCAGAATTATCCCAGGCCATGTGCTTCAGACCTCTGCCAGCCCCAGGGCTCCTTTCCTTCCTGCTGTGGGCAGGAACCAGGGGCTGTGACCCTGTGGAACAATTCCTGCCTCTGCCCTGCATGGGCAGCAATTCCTTGCACTTCTCCACAGAGTTTTGCTGTTTGCACAACATCAAATCCCTTTTATTGTCCACAATTCTTTTTCCAGCACAGAATAAGCGACAAAGCCAACATCTGCTGTCTGTGGTGTCTTCTTCTTTCATCCTCAGCACAGGAGGAGAAGGGTGTATAGATTTTGAGGGCTTTGATGTGATGGGATTTTGCTGCTGTGTGTTTTCCTCTCTACCTGTGGTTTCATGTTTGATGTGGAGAATTGATTAAGTCATTTGGGTGTTGTCCTTTTATTTGTTTTGGATTTTGTGGTAGGACAGGCTGGGAATATTTCATACCCAAAGGAGAACCTGCAGACACTGTGTGGGACTCTTTAGGCACTGTCTATAGGTTCCAGCTTTATGTCCCATTTAGGGATCCTCTCTAAAACACCAAACTTCTGTCCTGCAGCTCCTATTCTGGGCTTCTCTTAAGGTAAGAAATGCTGACAGCTGTGCCAGGGCTTGTCCTGTGGGCAAATGTGCCTGGGGGTTCAGGAGGAAATTCATCAATTCCAGGGATAGTTGAGAGTGAGCTTCATTAAGAGAATGTTTTATAACCATATAGCATTTTTCATTCCAAAGAACCCCAAAGGAGCATACAGAAAATGGATCTTTTTTCTCTGGGCAAGCAGAAAATTAAATTGCAACTTTCTTGTGCTTGCAGAGAAAACAGAGGTCTAAGACTTCATTTCCTTTATTAAAGAATTCTACTCAAGAAAGTTGCTTTAATTTCTGATGAAGCATTGCAGGTAATGGCTAACCCTGATGTTGTATTTTTACATTCAAAACCTTGTTGATGGGCAAAGAGAGGCCCACCTTATATATAAAGCCAAGAATTCAATGTTCATAAAATTGAAAACTAATCCAAATTCATCCAAATCCAAGAATCGTTATTAATCCTGATTGAATTACTGAAACAAACAAACAAACATCCTTCAACTTAGAAAAAATTGTCAATAGTGATAACAGGGCAGATGTAAAAGTGTTGTAGACACCTTTCTTAGCTCCTACCCCTTTTCCTGCTGTTTCTCTCACCATTTCCTGGCTCCAGGAAACCATGAAATGGTTTGGTTGGGTTTGGTTGGGTTGGGTTGGGTTTGGTTTGGTTTGGTTGGGTTTGGTTGGGTTTGGTTTGGTTTGGTTTGGTTTGGTTGGGTTTGGTTGGGTTTGGTTTGGTTTGGTTGGGTTTGGTTTGGTTGGGTTTGGTTTGGTTTGGTTTGGTTGGGTTGGGTTTGGTTTGGTTTGGTCCCATCCCACTGTTTGTGGCCAGGCTGTTGTGGGGAGCTGTAACTCCTGGGATGCTTTGCCAGGACAAAGGGGATGCTCACACTGACCATTTGCCCTCGGGATAATTTGGGGTCATGTTTATGTCTTTGAGAACATATTTTTGTGCGTTGCTTGGCCTGGAGCTCCACAGTAGCTCCAAATTTCCTGTCTCTGGTGTCCCCCACCCTTGTTAGATCCTCCCCTGCCCCTCTGAGTAGTGCCTGGAGCTGTGACCATCACCCACCCCGGGGCAGAGGCAGAGTCTGGCTGTGGCAGCAGCCTCAGGATGCACAGTAAGGAATATTTGTGTGCCAGCAGGCTCAGGATCCTCGTGCAGGATGCAAAGCTCCCTCTCAGGAGCCAAACTGAGCTGCTGGACACTGGTGTGTGAATGCCTGGAGCTTTCAGGGTGAATAAGAGAATGTTTTGTGTTTCATCGCAGCCACAGCCCCTGGTGCTGACGGAGGCTGAGGTGCAGAGTGGAGTCTTTAATGAGCTCCCCAAGTCGTCTGAGCAGCCAGGAGGGCACTGGGATGTCTGAAATCACCCCTGTGCTCTGCCACAGCTGATCAAAGTCTCTCTGCTCACCAGGAAAATGAAGTGGTGCTCAGCTAAACAGTAAAAACCCACCAGAAGGGAAAGTAAGACCAAAAGTCTGGCAGTGGCAAAAGGGACGTGTAGTGAGAACCAGGAGGAGTTTGTGAGTTACCTGCAGAGAGGGTGACCAGGAAAGGCAGAGCTGAGCTGTGCCAGCCCTGGCACAAAGGTCATTAGCCAGCTTAATGCAGACAACTTTTCTCCCTCTGGTTTTCCTTCCTCCCTCCAAGCTCAGTGCCCCTGACTTTGAGTGAAAATATCACAAGTAATTGAAGTTGCAAACCCCAGCAGAATACTAAATTAGAAATTAAGCAAAAATGCTCATCATTTGGAGCACAGAAGTCCTGGGCAATTTTTCTAATGCTGTATTACAGCAATTGGAATAGCTTTTTTTTTTTTTTTTCCCAGCTGCTTCACTCACTGAATTGATTGAATTAAATGTGTTCTGTGGTGCCAGGGAACCTCTGACCCCAGTTACTCAGGATAATCAGGGGGTAATCAGCCTGCTGTGATCTGAGCTCCAAAGGAGCAAGAATATTGTAAGGTTCAGGGAGCCTGAGCTGGCATTAATCAGATGTCACCAGGGTTTGATTATAAATCCTAAAGACCACCAAATTGATACAACACGGTTTAATCCACTAAAAATTAGGTATCTACACATTAATCACCAAGTTGAATATCTGCAAGTGATTGCTTTTCTGGTAAGTGAAGTCAGGTGTCAATGCTTTGGAATGTCCCACAGTTAGTCATAAATATAATGATTAGCATCAGCACAAAAGCAGCATTAGCCAGATTAAAAAAAGATTTTGTTCTAACCTCAAATAGAGGTGTTTTTTTTCCTTCTGTTGGAGTTTTACAGCTCCATTGAAATTGCTGCTCGTGTTTCTACTCTAATTATGAGCTTACTCAGAGGCAAGAAATAGGAGCTGGTGCTGAGGTACCTGCAAGCACAGCATTTTTCTGCCTTCCAAGGGGAGGAAGGGTGCCTGCTTACAGTATATCACACTGCTGTGTACAGAAATAAAGCGGTATTTATTGTCCCTTAAAATGATTTCCCCTAGAAGTGGCAAACTCAGGTGAAAAATCTGTATCAGAAATGTGTGTCAGGATCCAATTAATTCCTCCTGCTCTGGCTGTCCTTGGGAAGAGCTCAGTGTGGCAATAGTGATGGAGATGTATGAGCACATCACATGGAGGATTCTACAGGAGAAGGAGCTCCAGTCCTAAAAGAGAGGAACAGCCCAGTCCCTTAATAAACTCACGCTCTTCATACAAATCCTGATTTAGTAAACATTCAACCCTGCGGAAAAGCTTTTTTGATATAAACTGAAGGTGATACCAAATTCTTATTTATCTCGCTGGTGCCACCTGCATTTCCTGGGAATTGCCTTTATTTGCATGAGACATTTGGTGTGCTTGCAATCAGAGGGTTCCTAAGCTGCTGCTGAAGGATTTCCAGGCATCCCAGAGTGGCAGCTGGGATCAGGACGAGGGGATTGCACAAAATCTGGGCGTGCCAGCAGTGGCAGCTCTGGTGGCCAGTGGCTGTGGGGGTGCCTGGTGCTGCCTGCTGTGCCCCAGCCCCACCATGGGGCACCTCTGTGCTCAGGGTGATGCTTCTCCTTCCAGGGACGGCCCTCACAGGAACCAGAGCCAGCAGGTGCCCCTGGGACAGCCCCTTTGCTGTTCATAGAGTCATAAAATCACAGGATGGTTTGGGTGGGAAGTATGGGAATAAATCACACAGATTCCATTTTCTTCATGGTGGAAAAAAGCTCCTTTTTGATTCACAAAACTCCTTGATCCAGTTTTACAGACCTTGTGTGGGACTCCAATTGGCCAGGAGCTTTCTTGCCAATTACTTTATTGGTTAGTAAAAGGTATTTTAGTTGTCCATCAAATCTCTCTACTCTTCATCTGTTTACATATTTTCTTCACTGGCTCTCATGTGATAGATTTAATGTTTGTATAGGTTCAAGTAGTTTTTTACCCAGGAATAGATTGTTATGTTAATGAACTGCTCACACCAGGCTTGGTTTCACATGGGAACCTGCAAAGTGCCAGCTTGACAAGGCCAGACACTGATTCAAAAGAGCAAGCCTGATTTTATGAAGCCTTTATGATTTTTCTACCTTTCTGCAACAGGAAGGGACCTTAAATCTCATCTCATCCCACCCCTGCCATGGCAGGGACACCTTCACCATCCCAGGCTGCTCCAAGCCCCAATGTCCAACCTGGCCTTGGACATTCCAGGGGTCCAGGGGCAGCCACAGCTGCTCTGGGCACCTGTGCCAGGGAACAATTCCTTCCCAGTGTCCCATCCAACCCTTAAAGCCATTCCCCCTTGTCCTATCGCTTCATCCCTATATACAAGTCCCCTTTAGGTACTGGGGGCTCTAAGGCACCCTGTTCAGGTGGCCCTGGAGCTCACACAGGGCAGGTGTGACAGGCTGTACTCTGTGTTTGTGTGTTTGGGTGTGCACCCCTTCTCTCTGGCGCAACCTTGGGCTGTTTTCACCTCCCTAATTCTCAGTGCTCAGACACATCAGCTGGGCAGTCCTGCCAGTCATTCCCAGCCTTAAACAGCTCAGAGAAAATTCAGTATCAGGACAGAAAAATACCTTTAGCTCATTTTGATCTTCCTTCTTAACAAAAAGGAGCAAATGCTTAGCCATTTGCACAAAGCACATCCAGCTGAGGCTGCGGTGGTGTCGGTGCTCCAGAAGGATGTGTGTACAGACAGTGTTTGGGTAGGAAAACATAAATTTCCGGTGAGAAAATGAAAGGGCCCTGAATGTTCCCTCTGTGACATTCTAGATAAGAAATAAGCACACAACGGGCCCTTGCAAGAGGAATGTTTCATTTTCCTTTAGCGCAAATATTTTTCTTTCAAGGAAAGATGAAATGAGCACTGGCAAAAGGAGCTGGGTGCTGGGAGAGGGAGGCCATCAGAAACCTTAAAGCAGAAAGCAATAAATCCATTTAGCATAGCTGAGATTTTCCCTGACCTTTCCACAGCTGTGCAGTGCCAAGCCATGCATCTGTTGCTGCAATATATGCTTCAGTCTCAGAGTTTCCAAAGCAGGTTCACCCCAGCTGCCAGTGAAGCGCCCTGACCCTGCCTTTGGAATGCTCCCCTCACAGTGCAGGATGGGCAGGCTCACATCACCCACGGTCATTAGTCAAATACACTGCATTTAGAGCTATTTGTCTTTATTCTTGACCTTGGAAACAGAATTTGTCTGTGCTAACAGGGTTAGAGGCCCCAGGTCTTTGTTTTCCCCATGCTGGGTAATGAGAGTTCAGCGCTCACCTGGATGTTCAGGGTATAATAAAGATTTTTCTGCTATGAGAGGGAAACAGAAAAGGAAGGGGATCATTAATCATGAGAGTTCACTTATGTCTCTGATCTCTAAATGATTATTCTTGTATCATAGCTTTTTGATAGAGCAGTAATGTTTTGCTCAATGAATGTTGAGCCAACTGGATGTAGACTGGATAATTTGAGGGAAAAAAAATCTTGTATATCCAGTAGAAGAAACTATGTGCAGTAGAGTTCATTCATCACTTTGTCAGCCGACTTGGAAGACTTATTGTGTTCAGATGGATTGAAATATGGAGCATTCAGCCCAAATTCTCCTTTCCCCACTCAGCTTTTCACAGAAAACAAAATGCTGGCTCGAGATTTCATTTCTAAAATTCAGACAGATTCTGTATCACTGCAGATTATGCTGCCTGTAAACTTCCATCTGTACCTCCTGCTTCCACTGGAACAGTGTGAAACCTTGCAGAGTTCTTATCTGCTTCCAAAATAGAGTTTTCAAACTGGGATAACTTCAGACAGCTCTCAGCTGGAGGGGCTTGTAAATGTAGGGCATCTCATCCCCATCAGCTGGCACAACCCAAAATGCCAGAAGTCTGGGGAATTGCTGAGATTTGTAGCTGAAATATTCTGGAGATACAAGTTGCTTTGAATGCTTGGGCTGGGGCTGCTCAGCACTGCCCACCCAAGACCCCATGAAGAGCTGGAACCGCTGTCAGAACATCTGCTCTTGGCAGCCTGGGCCTTGATCAGCTGTAAACTGGCACAAGGAAAAATTCCATCCTCTGGAATCAGTGCCCTCCCGGGGCAGAAAAGGCAGGATTTCTCATCTGGCTGCATATGCTGCTTGTTCTCAACCAGGCCAAAGATTCTGACATGGAGAAAAATCTCATTTTCACTGCAACTTCTGCAATGAAAATGAGAATTTCAAGGTACCAAAGTAGATGAACAAGATGCCTGTAGATTTTTATCTAGAATATTTTTGTTCTTTCACCCATTTAGAATGAAGCATTCCTTTCTTTTTATGTTGTTGTTTGGGGTTTTTAAACTTCTATTTGTTTAGTGCTTTTGTATAGCACTAAAAGACAGTTTTTATACCTTGACTACTTCCTAGAGGTAAATATGATAATAATTTCAAAATCATCAATAGGTTTCATCTGCTGAAGGTCTCGTCACTGCCCAGCTCTCTGCCCATTGCATTTATTTATACCTGGGAACAGACTAAAGCCCTGAGAGAGATTTCTCCTTCACTTCCCTCAAGCTCCCAAAATTTCTAGCAAATTAACTGGTCTCTCCATATGTTAATGCTAATTTTAAGAAAAAAAAATCATGCCTTGTCATAAAATTCTCCTTTTTTCTACCAGTTTAATATTCAGAGAGGAATAAATTCACTCCTCCTCCTTCCTTGTAAAATGAGCCAAAGGTGACTTCCAGATTTTCCTTTTAGTAGGGCAGGATCAGTGAATTCCACCATTTATGTTCAGATGTTCAGCACCAGAAAAGTTGGTTTGGGTAAGAAAAAGTCTCTGCTAAATATGAAAAAGGACCATTTAACAAGAGCTGCTTCCCTTGTCACCATCATTAGGATAAGTAGGGGGAAAAATCCTGTAAAATCTTTTTGCTCCTCAAATCCAATGGATGAAAAAAAAAGAAAGGAAAATCCAAAGAGGTGTATTTTATTTAGAGTTCACTCTGGACCATTTAACAAGAGCTGCTTCCCTTCCCTTGTCACTATTAGGATAAGTGTGGGGAAAAATCCTGTAAAATCTTTGTGCTCCTCAAATCAGGTGGGTGAAAAAACAAAGAAAAATCCAGAGAGGTGTATTCTATTTAAAGTTCATTCCATCTAAAGAAGACATCCAGCATCTTAGAGAGAATACAGGCTTAACTCTGCCCTGGATGGGAAGTGCACTGTTTTTCCTTTTAGTAGGGCAGGATCAGTGAGTTCCACCATTTATGCTCAGATGTTCATCTTCAGCACCAGAAAAGTTGATTAGGGTATGAAAAAGGCTCTGCTAAATATGAAAAACAACCATTTAACAAGAGCTCCTTCCCTTGCCTTGTCACTATTAGGATAAGTGGGAAAAAATCCTGTAAATCTTTGTGCTCCTCAAACCAGGTGGGTGAAAAAAGAAAGAAAAATCCAGAGAGGTGTATTCTATTTAAAGTTCACTCCATCTAAAGATGACATCCAGCATCTTAGGAAGAATACAGAACTCTGCCCTGGATGGGAAGTGCACAGAGGAGGAAATGAGAGGAGCTGGGCTGGCTGCATTCAGCACAAGGAGCCTCATGAATGTGAAAGGCAGAGCTCTGCCTGCTCCCTGGGCAGGTGAATAGGTGTAGGCTGCTCCTCCAGCCCTGCTCACAGCATCATTTTCTCTCATGCTGTTGTTTTAAACATAAGGTTTGTTCTACCTGAGGTGAAGGAATTTTTTATAGCTCAGACAATAACGTCATTATTTGAGGTTTTCTCAAAAGTTCCTTTAATGTAATAAATACAGTGACCCTTCACTGTGCTCTGTCCACCTGGAGAAGGAGTATTTGTTTTTCTCTGATATAACCATCATTCTAGAGGTGTCCAGTTTTTGGTGGGTACTTGATTTATTCCAGAAACCACTGAATGCACCTTGCATTTGTAGGTGGAAAAGTGAAAAAGAATGAATCATTTCTAAATTATTTATATATTCAGGGAAAAAAAATAGAGAGCATCTTTGTCTTCCTTCTGAATCTTCAGATATTTGATGTACACGTGGAGGTAGCAGGCTTTGAAGCAGGCATTCAACATATGATTAATACATGTTAGAATTATCTTTTTGCCTTTGCTCAGTGAGGCCCTGAGCTAGGCTGAGGAAGAGTGTAATCTTGTGCAAACAAAATCTTCAAAATAATTCCAAAAAGCAGCTGTTTTCAAGTAAGCTTTCACCATCACTTATTTACAGTCCCCAAATGGTTTTTTAGTCTTGTGCAAGCACATAAATGACAGGATTGAAATCAGCAGCAGCTCTGAATGGGCTTTCAGTACTGCTGTGGGGAGGAAGCAGGGAGAAAGTTCTGTAAATTTATTTATGGCTCTTGTGAGGATCTTGTTCTGTAGATCTTCTAAAGTTTTCAAAGATTTGTGGTGTCTGCAAGAGGGACAGAAGTACCATTCACATTGGCAACCTTACAGGCAGCTCCTGCAGCACCCAGCAGATTCCTTTCCTTTCCTTTCCTTTCCTTTCCTTTCCTTTCCTTTCCTTTCCTTTCCTTTCCTTTCCTTTCCTTTCCTTTCCTCTCCTCTCCTCTCCTCTCCTCTCCTCTCCTCTCTTCCTTTCCTTTCCTTTCCTTTCCTTTCCTTTCCTTTCCTTTCCTTTCCTTTCCTTTCCTTTCCTTTCCTTTCCTTTCCTTTCCTTTCCTTTCCTTTCCTTTCCTTTCCTTTCCTTTCCTTTCCTTTCCTTTCCTTTCCTTTCCTTTCCTTTCCTTTCCTTTCCTTTCCTTTCCTTTCCTTTCCTTTCCTTTCCTTTCCTTTCCTTTCCTTTCCTTTCCTTTCCTTTCCTTTCCTTTCCTTTCCTTTCCTTTCCTTTCCTTTCCTTTCCTTTCCTTTCCTCTCCTCTCCTTTCCTCTCCTCTCCTCTCCTCTCCTCTCCTCTCCTCTCCTCTCCTTTCCTTTCCTTTCCTTTCCTTTCCTTTCCCCCCATTTTTTTTCATTCTAATACCTGAAGTGGTCTCAGTCCCAGAAACAATTTGGCTTTAACCTGATGGAAAAGTGGTCCAGAGGGACTTGTACCTGGAGCCTAATTAATAAGTTCTTTTTTCTTTGTTTCTTTGAGTACTTTTCCAAGCAGACTGGTGAGCAGCAAAACAAAATGAAGCCATGCTGAAACTTCCTTTTTTTTTTTTTTCTTTCTTTTTCTCATTCACGATGAATATCAGTGATTTTAAGCATCTTTGTGTTTCTCTATAAAAAGGCCCAAGTTCAGAGCCTGCAGACGTTGTAGCCATGTTCCAGAGAGCAGAATTGAATCCTTAGCCTTCCATTTACCTAATTGATCTCTCAGTTTGGTTCCTCTTGTTGCAGACTTGCAGACAAAGGTTTTGCAGACAAAAATATTCATTCAGTTCTTCATTAGTGAGTGCTGCTTTTACTTTTTAAAGCAACTGGTGTGTGCCTTGAAAGATCACAAAGCATTTAAAATGCAGAGGCTGTGAAAAATGATCCAAAAGTAAAAACTGAAAATGCATCCAAAATTATTATGGTCAATTTCACATATTTAAAAGTTTTTTTTTTTGTTTTTCTTTTTCTAAACTATGATTGAATTCTTTTTGTAGTTTCACCAGGGAGGTGGAAGAATATTATGTACTCAGAAAAAATATAGAATAAGCTGAAAGAAACACTTTCAGTCAAGAAATAATGCAGTGCCTACGAGCCAGCATTATGGCAGTAAGACAATGACAATAATAAAGCCTGTTTAGGTGACTCACAGCTATAATTTCTGCTTTGCATCTCGTTTACACCATCAAATCCTTGTCATGCCATGATAATGCTTTATATTTATATGGTGTCTTTCATCTAAATGGCTTTCCAAGTGTTTCATGTGTTGCTCGGTGTGCAGCTTACATCAACCTAATCCATTACTTTAATGCAGATATTTTTGTAGTGAAATAGAGCTGCTGTTTGTGTCCACATAGCAAAGGCTGTGTAAAGTCTTAGAAGTAAAACACCTTTAAAATCTGCAGAAGAGATTAGGGAGATGTAGCACCAAGTTTGCTTTGACCACACCATTTTCCACTCAGTGGAGGGTTTGGTATAATCTCATTTTGCTCAGGTGCAGTTTTGCAGCCCTTGAGGGGCCCAGCTCAGCAGGGCAGCACCCAGGGCCCTAAGGGTGGGAGGAAAGGGCTGCAGGATCAGCAGCTCCACTTTGGTCACTGCACAAATACAATTTCCTCCTTGTGCTGCCCCTGCTACAAGTGCCAATGACTTGGGTTATCCTTCTCTGGCAAACTGGGCTCTGTGTCCCACTGAATTCCACCTGAAGTGCTCATTTCTGACATTTATGAGACTCTCATTCCTGATTGATCCAGAATGCAGACCTTTGGGACCACTCTGAAAATTCATTTGTACTTGGAGATGTTGCAGGTACAGGGCTATGGGAAAAGCTTTGTTTCCTTGGCAAATAAATCCTGGGAGCTCAGGTGCATTTGTACTGAATGGCAGCATGCAAAGGAAAAGGCAAAAAGAGCAAGCAGGTTGCAAGAGATTCTATAACTTGTCATCACATTCTCAAGGAATTAGACAGACAAAATATGATCACAAAGGCAGTGGGCTTCAGTGGAGGGAGATAATTGCAATAATACAATTTCTCTGTGGAATTTCTAACACAGACATATGAATTAATACATCCCATTATTTCCCATCTTTTATGATAGATAGGAGAGGAAACAAACCCATGATAGCAGCACAGAACACCTTCCACTGGAATATCACCCTGATAAATGCAAACTGACACAGAGTTTTAATTTGTTTATTCCTGATTGGGAATCACAGTGTGCAGAATCTTAATGAGCCATTGGGTGCTGATCACCGACCCCAGGCACGTTTCTCTTGCTTTGTGTTTGCTGCTTGTGGCAGCTCTTTCATTTGGGTGCCAGTGCCCCACTCTGAGGCAGTTTTTAAAGGTGCTGTTTGTGCTCAGGCTGCAGCTGGACAGGAGACGTTCAGATGCACTGAAGTTCATCTCTTCATCTGCTCTGAGAAGTCAGTCAACAGAATCTCATTCCCTACAGGAGCTTTACATGAGGCTGTGAGATAGGAATCTGATTTTCACAGGGTCTGGGTACCACTCCCAGCAATGTCTGGGGCTGGGCTGGGGTCAGTGCCTGGATTCTCAGGTGATAACATTTTGCAAAGAGATCTTTTTGTGTGGTGGCAATCTGACAAGGCTGGTTTGTCTTGGGACCATCCAGAGGAATGTTCTGTCCCTAAGAGCTGCCAGTGCCCTGTCCCATCCCCTCATTACAGGGCTCAGGGTGGAGGGGGATTTGGCTCAGTGTCACCACCTGGCTCCAGCAGGAAACAACCACTAAATTCAGCCCGCAAGATCTGGGGAAGGGAGGAGCAGTCTGTTGGACTGAGACTCTCTCCTCTGCTCAGGCACAGCTGGTTTGAACATTTCTGCTCTCCCTGCCATCCCTGTACTGAACCTGTGCTGTCAGAAATAAAAGCTGCTCCTTGTCACCCTCCAGGACCTGTGGAACCAGGCTGGTGATCCCTCACAAGAATTCCAGTGTCCTTATCTGCTCCCCATCAGTCCACCATGGTGGCAAATGGTGCTGACTTGTTATGTTTTCCAGTCTGTTTATGCACCCTCACAAGCCTCACTCTCTTCATCTACATCCATCACTTTCTTTCCTCAAAATCTTCCAGTTCCCCATTAACTGCTGTTCACTCAGTGTCTCCTTCTAAATTTCTATCAGTCCATTTTCTGCGTATTTTGCCACAAGATTTTGGATACAGAAATAGAAGAGTTGCATCTTTTTTCTCCCTTCTATTTCTAAAACTTTAAAATGACAGAATTGCTAAAATCTCTGGGCTGTATCCATGATAAGCACAATAAATGGCAGCGTGGCCCATCACAGAGCAGGTTAACCTCACGTTTCAGACAGAAGCAGTAAATTCACACAGCTCCTTCCAGCAAACCCACTCTGGCCCAGGGTATTCTCCTTCTAAGTTATTAGTGTTCAAATGGGTCCAGATGATAGCAGTTTAAATAAAGTACTGAGCTCATCTCCTTTATTCTTAATTTATAGTGGTGCTTAGGGGATGTGCAGATATTTAAAATGAGTAAAATCAATTAACTTGTGATCCAATTATTTGTGTTAGCCACTGTGGGGTTTTATTTTAGAGCACTGGTTCAGACTTTCCCAGTTAAGCTTTGAGAATATAAACCTTTCACTGTGAAATATGAGAAACCTGTGGTTATTTTTTTCTCTGTTTCCAAAGCTAATTCCAATTTTTGCCCTTTCTTAGTTTTTAAATTCCCTTTTTACTTTTGTTTTTGGAAGGGACACAGTATAACAGATTTTTCTAGATGTTGGGAGGTTTATTCCTTAAATAAAGGTGACTGAACAGACAAAAGAGTTCACCTTCTAGATAAAATACACTGTATTTTTCTAGGCCACAGGATTTCACAGAAGATATGTGTCTTTTGCAATCACAAATCTGTGATTTATTGCACTTGCACATTATAAATTTAGAGTAGACCTCTGTGACAACTTCTGTGGTCTGATCATTCTGCTTTTCCATCCATCTTGAGCAGATTTTAGTCTGATGTTCCAGACAGCTCCAAATATCTGTGTTTATATGATTGTTTCCCAAATGTGAAGGACTCTAGGGGTGGGGGTACCACTGCAGCTGGAATTGTTTGGTTGGCACAGCCTTTCCCTGGGGATGTTGGCATTTCCTGACCTGCAGGAGCCAGAGCCTCAGCAGGTCCTTGTGCCCTTTCCCTCTGCAGCTGAAGTTACTGAGAGCTCTTCCTAAACAAGGGGAAAACAAGGATGCAGAAAAAAGCCAATCCCAACTGAGATGTCCTTGGTTTAGACATCCTTAGCCTGAAATTCCATATTTTTTTAACTAACTGCCAGACCATGGCAGCCTTTTCCATCACAGTCTGGCACTGGTGGGGTAAAAAGAATAAATTTCTTGCACAGGTTTCACAATATTGTATCTGAGTAAAACAGCCATATCTTTTAATATTTTACCCTAAGAGTTCCCAAGGTGAGCTAGGAAGGGAGTACTGAACTCTTAATTGAATCAGACTGGAGGATTAAGGAAAAGATTTTTCCCAAGGATCAATATGAATTAGGAGCAGATGCCTGGCCAAATCTAAGGGTTGGATTCTTTAGTATTAGGCTCCCTGTAGTCTGGTCACCTTTTTATGCAGCTGAAGGGAAATTGTTGGGTGCTGAGCACTTGTGGGGAAAAATTCTGACCTTTATGGTTCTGATGTCTCATATTATGCATGGTCAAGTTGGGAAAATATGAAATAATATCAAAATATCAATCAGGCTAATTAGTTATTTTCAATTAGAGTAAGAGGTATCCAAGTCTGTTTGACAGTGAAAACATTTGGCTGAGCTGGAAGGAACACAATCTTGGTAATCACTCTTCTGTTATTTCCAAGATTTTTAATAGGGTTTTCCTTTTAATTTGTTTCAAAGCAAGTGAAAATATTGTTGTATTATCATTTAGAGTTAATTAAACTGAAAATGAGCTTAATGAACTGTCTGAAACAAAGCTCGATCACAACCTGTTACATATTAACCATCAAAATAAAAAGAATCTTTAAATGCTTTGTTAGATCGACCAAGGAAGATAGAAATAGCCAGTTATTAATGTCATCCTTTTATGAAATCAGGTTGGAAAGCTTGAACTGAATGCATGCACTCAAATTATACAGATAAATTGAAAAGGGGTTTGGGAAGATAAATCAAATCTATTGGAAAAAGAAGAAAAACAAAGAAAACTGAACACAGGGGAAGACATAGTCATATTTTCTTTATTTTCATATGAGGAAATCCACTTTACCTACTATTTGTCCAGACTGGGAAATCTATATATTCATAAAACACCATTTTCTGGATTCAGTATTTCCCCAAACTCTTCTGCAGTGTTATGACTTCTGGTGTTCTGTAAGACAGAGGAAAAGACATTTAGTTTATTCAGGGCTTGAAGCCACTTGGGTGACTCTTGCCCTTGAGTGATGCATTGTCACCAGCGATGCAGCTTTTAAGGAGCACACGTACAGCAAAACCTATTTGTGTCATTAAAGTTTGTAATTTTGGACTTTTGAAGGCTTAATCCCTAGAAATGCTAAGATTTCCTAATGATCTGTAATGGCAGTGCTGATGTTCAGCACTTCTCAGGATTAGGTCTGTTATCAGCCTGGTTTATCCACCTCCAGAGCAGGTATTATCTTATCACTCTTACGTGCAGTGCTTTTAGCACGTCAGCCTCAAGCACTTGAAAGGTGAGGGGTGTTATTAAGTCTGACCCTTGCAAGCTTTTCCAATGGTTTGCTTAATGTTTTTTTCCTACATAAATAAGAATGATGGAGAATAAACTAGAATTTTCTTACAGGGTTGAATCGTCCAGCAATGCATTTCACAAGGTCATAAAAAAATCCTTCCGCTGCAAAAAAGAAAGCAGCACTGACTCTTAGTTATGCAGACAAAGTGGTAGCATGAGGTCCAATTATTTCTGAGTGTCTTAGAGCAAGCCCTCAAAAAATGCTCTGGGAATGGTTTTTGTGAGACCTGTTTTGTGTCTTGATAACAGTGCAGTGAAAAATGAATGAGTGTAGGATAATTCATAAAAAAAAAAGAGTATGAAATGCAAAACTGGATTTATTTGCAAATAAAAGTGGAACTGGGGGCAAAAGTGGTCTGTACAAGGCAGGTTCCTCTTCCCTCAATTCCCTTTCTGGGAATACATGCAGCCATGCAGCACTGCAGGTCACTTCATGCTTCACTTTCCAGTAATATGGGCTGAACTTTCTTGTGATCAGAACCTTCCCAAACTCCATTCCCATCACATCACTGCTTATCTGCCATCTATTAATGGAGAGCAGCTGAAATGTGCTACCTCATATTTCATAAGTGAGAATGCATTATTTAAAGTTTCGGTCGAGGATTCCATCTTCCTCCTGCTGGGGTAAATAATTAATGCTGCCTTGGATATTTGTTGTGTGTATGTGTGTGTGGTCATTAAGTGGAAATAGTAACGATTTCCTCTGTGTTTTTTTTTCCAGTTCCAGGCCACAGTGAAGGAGGGGGTCACAGGTGTAATAGTGAATTTAACTGTGGGTGACCGTGACGACCCCACCACTGGGGCGTGGAGAGCTGTCTATTCCATCATCAATGGGAACCCAGGGCAGAGCTTTGAGATCCACACCAACCCCCAGACTAATGAGGGAATGCTCTCTGTTGTCAAGGTAAGAACAATCCCCTCCTGCCCTGTATTTTTGCTGTCAGGTTCATCCCCTGGGTTCACTGCATAAAGCAAGGCACAGCAGGGATGGGTTATTAGAAGATATAAAGTTGGCAGCCAGCCCTTGTCCAAACTATGTGTGTAACCCCTTCTTCTGTCACAGTAACCTTATTTTTTTAGTCACAAGGACTGCCTGTCCCTAACTGTTGTGCTTAAATAACAGCCAGGATTGCAGTAAGCATCACAATTATTAATGGCATTTGACAACAAAGTTTTGTTTGTTGCTGGAGGTACAATTAGAATTCAAGAGCCCCATTTTGTTCTCACTTAGAGAACACATGCAAGTAGCAGGGAAGAAAGGGACGTGGATTCAGACTGAATCCACAGTTCTGAAGTGGATTGGTCCCATATTTCTAAAATCTCATGGGAAAATTTATTGCCTGTCTTTGTATGAAGACAATCCTATGTCTCAAACGTGACAAATTTAAAAAAAAGAAGAAGAAAATAGCCCTGTTTGCTGCCTGTGCCAGAATGCTCTCTTTTCGGCTTCAGAAGAGGCATTGTCAACTCTTAAGGCAAATGCATGTATTTGTCTTTGGTTTCAAGACAAGAGTTGAGAAAGCAGCTTGTGTTATTGTCATGAGTGTGACTCATTTGTTTGTTAAATACATGTTGCATATAAATAAACATGAGTATATGAACATTGAATTGTGTCTATGTGGTATGGCAAAATAATGTGAGCTCTTGGGCAGGGAGATGTCTCCATGGGTTTTTAAGCCCGTTATGTTTATTTTCTTCAATGTCATTTAGAACTGAGCGTGGCTAATCCTGAACTCCCGCCAAGCTGCAGGTGCAGGGAATGTCCCTGTCCCTTTCTGGCTAATTCTGCTGCCTGCAGCTTTGCTGCGGGCTACAGGAAAAAGCATTAAGCATTTGTATTTGACCTTTACCCTCTGATCTTTTTCTTTGCAGCCTTTAGACTACGAGATTTCAGCCTTCCACACGCTGCTGATCAAAGTGGAGAACGAAGACCCGCTGATCCCAGACATCACCTACGGGCCCAGCTCCACAGCCACGGTGCAGATCACCGTGGAGGACGTCAACGAGGGCCCCGTGTTCCACCCCAACCCCATGGCAGTGACCAAGCAGGAGAACATCCCCGTGGGCAGCGTGGTGCTCACGGTGAACGCCACCGACCCCGACACGCTGCAGCATCAGACCATCAGGTGGGAGCAGTGCCCTGTTGTATTTGTGGGCAGGGAGGAACGAGGAATCTGACTCCATGTGCTCAGAAGGCTAATTTATTATTTTATGATACTATATTATATTAAATTCTAAACTATACTAAAGAATACAGAAAGGATACTTACACAATGCTAAAAAGATAATAATGAAAACTCGTGACTCCTTCCAGAGTCCCAACACAACTTGACCCTGACTGGCCAAAGAGTCAAAACAATTCACATGAAACCAATGAAACAATCACCTGTGGGTAAACAATCTCCAAACACATTCCAAAGCCTGGAGAAGCAAATCAGATAATTATTGTTTTCCTTTTCTCTGAGGCTTCTCAGCTTCCCAGGAGCAAAATCCTGAGTGAAGGGATTTTTCCAGGAAATGTGAATGCCACAGTGCCCCCTCGTTTTCATCCTCCACTAACTGGCAATGCGCCCAAGAATTTGTCTGCCAGTGCAGAATTATGTTTAATTTAGTAAGAAGTTACAATTTATGTTTTGTCCTGCAATTAGAGATTCAGTTTGTTGAAGACACGGGAAGCAATAATTTTCCACTCCGTGAAGTTCCTACAGTAGAACAATCAAGTGCCACAAGGAATAGATTTGGCTTTGCATACTTTCAGAATTACTTTTAACCTGCTTGCTTATTCCTCTTCCTTCATGAGAGCCAGGGAAGATATATAAAAATTTAAAATGTCTATAGAAGTGATGCATCTGTTTTACATAGGGTTTAAATCAGTTTATGATCATTTATAATGTCCCTCAGTAAAATAATGACTGTCCATCTGCTTTCAAGAGCTGAGAAAATATTTCCCAGTGAAAGACTGAAGCTAAAGGAAGCTAAGACTTGGCCTTGTCCAGAGAAATGAAAATAAATTATCATTTCTGTGCTGTAATAATATAATCCCACACTTGTGCCATGTCACAAGGGGCAAACCTGGGTATTACGTGGTATCATCATCTTATATTTTGATCCATCTGGTTTGTTCCTTTGGCTTTAGATTCTATGAAAAATGAAAAAAAAAAAAAAGCAACCACTTTGTTCTCTAGAACTAAATTGGCTTTCCAGACAGCTTTTGTCAGCATTTGAGAATTACAGGTTAGGCACTACCACTAAAACCTACAGCTGTGTTTAATTTTTCATTTCTCCTTGTAAGTATCATCTCCCCCAGGTCTCAGTGTATATAAAAGGGGATAAACTCCTTGTGAGAACGACTTCAAAGCTGCAGCTGAACAATGGCTCTGTCAATCCAGACCATGGGCAGAGCTCTCTCTGCTGTCACAGGGTTATTTAGCAGTGATTGTGCAATCCTTAAAGAAGGTTTGACACGTGTACTGCTCCACAATAAAGGAAGCTGGTGATCTTGGAGATGTTGTCTGTCAGCAGCAAGTCTTGGTGAAAATGTCACTGCAAAGGATTCAGATTTGAATGATGAGGAGGTGAATTTAAGCAGGGGAGTGTGCTCGTTGAGGAAGGAGGAAAAAGTCAAGGCAGATAATTAAAAGTTTCAATTCTCTGCGTCAAAGATAATGTTGTTAATAGCATTAATAGTTCAGTTTTTCTCCTTTGACTTCTACCATAGAAAAGCAGTTTATCTGCAGGATGATTCTTAACACATCATTTCCCTTGTTTATAAATGGATTTATTTATAGAATAATTTCTTATTCTTAACTTTAGCTTTTGCTCCAAAGACCCCTTATTTCACACACAAAAATTTGTGTCTATGGATGGTTGTCAGACCCTCAGCAACTTTGCTCAGGACCTGGCTTGTGCAGGTATTTATTTCCTTTGGGTTTTGGACTGAGTTTAAGAAATTAATTTATTGGTGCTCTCCATAATTTATGTATTTTCATGGGAGATGGGAAAACTAATATTCATTAACATAACACCTGATTGTGTGATTCTAAAAGAGAAAAGCCATGAAAATGTAAGGATTTCATCACCAAAGCCAACAATCGAGGAGCTATTACCTGAAATTTTCCCCTTGACTAATGATTTCGCTGAATTTTTCCAAACTACATTGTCCCTGAATTTAAAAGGCATCCAGAGAGTCACTGAATACTCTTCAATTTGCTTTAAGGGTGGTGTGAGCAGTTAAGAAACATAAACATGTTCTGCAGTTCACCACACCTGGTGCCAAGGAACTCCCAAATCTTGACCAACTCATAAGATAAAGAGAATTTTCCCAGAAGATTTACTGTTTCTGCATAGCCAAGTATGGAAGGCTTACAGCCAAAAGCGAGATTTTTTTTTCCTGTTATGTGCAGAAAAGAAGAGCAGAACAAAGCTAGACTGGGCTGGGAATGAGGAATGATCATATAAAGGAACTATGGAAAGGGAAATTGTTGTGTAAGTTAGAGGAAAATAATGCAAATGTAATGGAAATCTGGGAAATGGTAGAATGCATCAGGAAAAGGCTAATTTGAATACATGTCAGTCCTATTGCTAAAATGACAGGAAAGCATAAAGCAGCATTTTTAAAAGATGTTTTAATGCTGACAGGTGTTGAAACACCTGGGTGCCAGCCCTGAAAAAGGCAGACTGTGGGATGAGAACAGCATCTGCAATTAAGGACAGGGTGAAATTCCATGTATAAAAGCCAAAACCACCCCGTGGTTGGGGTCTGGCTGAAATGTTTGCCTCCAATTCCCACAGACAGGTGTGTGTTCAGAGTTTGGGACAGTGTGCAGGACTTTTATAGAGCACTGATTCCAAATTTGTGGTTCTCAGACTATAATTGTGCCATCAGCCCTTGCTGTGACTATATGGTAAAATAAAGGCCAAGCAGGGTCAGCACAGGCTCCTAAATGAGTCTGTGGATTAATTGATTATTAATAATCATGAGTGAGCAATGTTTTGTCTGCAAGAAGCAATGAATGTCATATTTGTGCTGTGTGAACTGTGTACATCACCCCCAACAAAGTATAAACCTCTTCAAAATGGGCAGACCAGCAGAGAATTAGTAATGTTGGTGGGCTTTGGGTTCTTTTTTCATCCTGTTACAACTGAAATATATCCAATTGCAGGGATATTTTTAGTTAATTTTCTGTATAGAACTTGTAGAAGGAGCAGCTGATTATTTGTAATCAGGAAATTTAGTTACTCTACTAGATATAACATGATAAATGCATTTCAAGACCAACAAAAAAGAGTGGAGAAAGCATTTTTGCCATTGTCTGCAACTAGATTGAATTTATTCTTTGAACAATGCAGATCTGAATCAGAATCGAATTACTTATCTCTGAAAAACGTGGCTCACTTTGTAAAATTTCCTGAAGACAGCTGTACTTTTTGAAGCAATTTTCCTTCTTATTCTTCAGCTTCAAGTGTTTTTGCAGGCTGAGGAAGAATTTCATTACAGAGCTGAAACAAGCTGGCAAAAAATGTGTTTCAGTGGGAAAAATAAGGCTCCAAATGCCAGAGCTGGGGCTGTGGCCGTTGGTCTGCACACCAGTGGCAGAACTTGCCTGGTGCCAGCTCTTCCCTTTCCATTGGCACTAAAATTCCAGAGGAACTCCAGGCAGAGATGGGAGCATCATCCTGAAAATAAGAGGTGGAAACCAGAGTTTGTTCCACTCTCCTTGCTCCCAGAAAGAAAAAGAACCTGCTCAAGCTGGGTTGTGTTTCTCAGATCCATTGAACTTTCTTTTTTCCTTTTTTTCTTTTTTTTTAAGCATTTAAATCTCTCTCCAGTTTCCATCTTTTCTATTAAAAAATGAAAGAAATCCAGCAGGCCCCATTTTAATTATAACCCAACAATTTATTAATAGAACAGTAATAAAGTTTCTGAAATTTGATTTCTTAATCAGGGACCATTGTTATTTTTGTGCCAGATTTGAGAGTTTAATTTTGGGTACTTCTTCCCAACCTCTGAAATTTTAATCAGAAGTTTTAAGTGTACGTGTCAATGAGAAGTTAAAGGCCAAATTTAATAACATTTTCTACCTTGGGAAATTAAAAGAAGAACCTCACTCTGAAACCCATTATTAACAGTAGATCTTAATTAAACACAGTTACGATTCTCAATATTTGACTGTGTGAAGAGATTGGTTTCAGTATTTTTCCCTTTTTAGGATTCAACAAGTGCAGAATATTCAGCAGTTAAACTTTTAACTACGTGTAAATAAGTTGTTTACTGCAGTGTATTTGTAATTTTTAATTAGAGCAGTGTTGTTTTCTGGTTTCGCGGCTTATCATGGCAATATATTTTTATTACCTACTGTGCTCTTGGATTTTAAATTATTTATGTAAACACATTGTTTATCCTCAGTAAGCAATGTGACTCAGTGCTTCAGAAATATCTTCATAAGAAAAGTTTATTACAGCTCTAAAGCATATCTAATTCATTAAGTAGAATTAAAATGCAGCATTTGAAGCTGGAGAGCTTAGAACCCAAAACTGCACCGAGTTTCACGGGCACATGAAAGGCTGCAGAGATATCAGAAGCTCTGTATGCAAATAAGGTATATATTTATGTATAATATTTATGTATAATATTTAGAGCAAGCTGCCCCACATAGTACAGGTGGCTTCTGGAAGCCCAGGGACACTGTTTCCACATCTGGAAATAGGAGCAAAGTCATTTATTATTGTCAGCATTTCCAAATAACAGCTACTGCTCTGTCTGGGAGGGGAACAGACTCTGTTTCTCTTAATATAAATTGCATTTTTCTGTGCAGCAAACTAAGCATTAATGAGGCTTCATGCTGGAGCATCAGAGCAGGAGAAGGAGGAGGCTGAGCCCAAGTGAATTCAGAGTGATTGTGGGTTTTGCTGCCTTGAAGGAGGTTCTAGTGAGTCTCTTTTGTGAAGTCTCCAGTGAAAGGATGAGAGAAGGGAGAGCCTTCAGTTAACCAGGGGAGGTTCAGATTAGACACTGGGAAAAATGAAAAATTCAGTGCAAGGGTGTTCAGGTATCAGAATAATCTGCTCAGGGAGGCGGTGGAGGGAGACACAGGTCTGGAAGTGTCCAAGGCTGTCTGGATGTGGCTCGTGGAGATGCACTTTAGGGGTTGGACCTTGGTTTGCAGTTGGATCTCAAAGGTCTCTCGCAGCCTGGATGATTCTGTGCATGGTTTGTGTTCTCACCAAGAACCTCTGGGTGATGGACTGGCCAGCGCCTCTGGGAACAGGAGTCTTTGCTGTTTTGTTTTAGATTAGATCATCCTGACTTTGGGGTTGGTGCTTGTGGAGTTGGTGGAAATCAGTGGAAATGTTGCAGCCTCTGATCGATGGCAGCCATGATCTTTGTCCAAAAGATGTATAAATAAAATAAATTGGCTGCCTGAAATGCTATGAAATCATGCTGAAACTATACTGAAATGGATTCATAGCTCAGTAAATTTCTCCCAAATCTCAAATGGTTGAGAAAACTAAGGAGAATTCTTTGGAAAAAGCAAGTTTTACTTCTGTTCCTTTCCTTGCCTGCCTATCCCCACCCTTGCACACAGAGAATGCGTAAGCCATGAATCACAGACAATTCAAAAAGCCTTTTTCATGCCTCTTGCCAGGATTTTTCCAGAAATCCTGAACCCCCTGCGAACAAGGATGAGGCTTCACATCACATTGCTCACAACCACTTAAGGGATCAATTTTGCATACTTTGTTGCACATCAAGCCTTTTTAAAGCACTTTTGTTGCCGGTGGAGGTCAATAAATTCGCTTTTTTGGGATACACTCCAATCACTTCCAGAAGTACTACATAATGAGAGAGGGATAGGAAGACTTAAAGAGTGAATGCTTAGGAAGCAACACACTTAGTCATGGTTAAATATGTCTCCTAGAGTCTGAAGGACTTGTCTTTGATTCCTAACAACAGGAGATTTGTTTTCCTTGTGCAGACAGGAGAATAGCTCCATTGTTACAAATGAATGGCTGAGCCACGCTCTCAGCATGCAGCAGCAGAGTTTTTCACTGTAAGTTATACCCAGGAGCATCTCAAGTTGGCTCTGCAGTTTTATTGATGGCCCTGCCTGAACCCAGCCACTGGGAATTTGTAGTGCATCTCTGGATCTGAAGTTGCTGTGTATTGAGCAGTGTGCACTGTTTTTCTCTTCCTTTCTCTTTTTTAAGTTAGATGGAAAGGCAGGGAGAGACAGAATCTGCTTGAAGCAATGCAAGGTTTTTTCACTTCTGTCTTTGTGAACTCTGAAACACAGAAACTCCAGCTCTGGAGAGCTGTGGGTATGGGGGTGTCCAGCTAACAATGCCAGAAAAGAGGAGATTTAATCAGCTCTGAAAGGATGGACTTGGGCAGCTCCCTCACCCACTGCAGGTTCTCAGTGGCCACTGGCTCAAGAGCATTTTACACAGCACTCTTTTTACTGACACTGTTCCTTGAAGGTGTTAATACCACCTGAGTGGGTAATTATTGTGGTGTTTGTATTTTACAATCATAGAACTAAAATCTGAAGGAAAAAATAGTAAAACTTGCATTGTCTTTTGAATTTTTTTTTTTTTTTGGCAGTTTGACCAAACTGACTTGCACTTTTCATTTAAATTTAAATGACCCCTCTTCTCCCCTACAGCAAACTCTTTAGGCCTACAGCATTAGGGAAAGCAGCAGAATTGTTTCTGGAGCTGTCCCTCCTTTATTCTCCTCTCACACCCAGACCACACTGATGTGACTCTGGAAGGGGGAAAATGGAGCCAGATCAGCCCCGGTTTCCCTGGTTTGTAGCTGGCCAGCACTGTCTGGATTTATCACCAACACTGAGCTAATGTGGAGGAAGCAGCTGATTAAAACAAAACAAAACAAAACAAATAAAAGAAAATAAATAAAAATTCTCAGGTGGGAGCTACAGAGATTGGACAGAAGAGAACAAATGACTGGAATTAAGTTCCACTGCTGAGAGAATTGAAACATCTGGCAAAGATGACTCAGTAAAAGCTGCGGACAGCACTTGATGCTGCCCATCCAGGAGAGCCAGTTCCACCTCTGCCAGCTCCCACAGCAGAGTGCAGGATGTGCTTTTCCCCCAGCTGTGAGCAGATGTTGATAGCTGCCTCCCAAGCCCTGTCACTCAGTCCCTGGGTTGCTCACAGACATTCCCTGGCTGCTTTAATTCAGCACCAAGCTGGCAGCGGAGGGTCCCTGGCATCGCTGATCCCCAGCTGCTTCCAGAGCCTCTCACAGTCTAACTCTCCCCCGATGTTTCTTTTTGCCCTCTTCTACTGATATTCTCTGCCTCTGTGTTGGGGCAGATGTTTGACCTCTTCTTTCCTTCTTTCTGCTGTTGTATATCTCAATTTTCAGTGCTTGAGGCCAATCCCAGCTCACCAGCTGGGGCTGAGCTTTGTTCCAGCAGTTTTTGCCTTGCTGGGAGGGGAGGGAGCCTCCCTGCTTGCCTTGTTTATGCTCATATCTTATCTTCTCTGGACCTTTGGCTCTTCCTAGCAGTTCCCAAAGTTTGGGGAAAGGTTAATGTACTTAAACAGGTTGGTATAGCATTATTTCCTTGTAGGAAAAAGGAGGCAGAGCAGGGGGAAATTTTCATCCAAATTTTCAAAAGGAGGCAGAGCAGGGGGGAATTTTCATCCAGACAGAGGCTGTTCTGAAAAACAGTGTCTCTTTCCTGAGGGGAGGAAAAAAAAACCATCAACCTCTCTCTCCTAGATTGGTCTCTGAAATAACAGAAGTGTCTGAATTAAATTATTAAAGGCTACCTAAAGCAAGGGGCCCAGGAATTCTCAATCCATGATTCATAGTTTTGCCCAGAACCCAGCTACCTGAAGCTAGACTTCATCACTCCTGACAATACTTGTCAAAAGATCCTGTTCTTAAAATTTTCCACTGCTCTACTCTGTTGGCATAAATCATACTTAATATGTTGATATTAAAGTTGTGGATGATAGAATTGAAAAATCTGTGTTTCCATGAAGTCAAATAAGCCCCAGTCACCTATTTCAACTTGCCTTGATATTACCTTTAGAATCCCGAATTCTTGATTAATAAGGATGAATGTAGCATTTAAGGGGAGTTTAATTAGACCCTCTGTCTTTATCCTGCATAACAATATTATGCCACATTATGATTTCAACCGTGTCAGCACTCAGAATGAATGGCTGTGAACTGTGAAATTATAGGGCACATTTTTCATGTCACTGCCTAAACAATATTGCAGATCTTCTTGAGAAATATAACAATAGGATCTATCAGTCACAAGTTATGCTTGCAGTGGAAGGCAGATCCAGACAATAACTCACTTTGTCATTACTGTTCTCTTCTAGCCTCAGAAAAAGCAGGATTTTGTCTCTGGAAGAAGTAAAGAGTATCTTGATTATAATAAGTTAGCTATCAAGTTTGAGGACACAGTGTGAGTTTGAGTTGTGTTGATGGGGAAAAGGGTGGTATGAATTTCTCTTAATATTTTAAAGCTATTGAATTCTGGAGTCTCACTCAGCTGGGTTTGATCATCTGTGTGTAGTTACAGCTTTCAGTGGTGCTTTGATAGAAATTTATTTGGGCTGGTTGTAAGTGTGATTGGAGCTCCAGGGACCAGTGGTGTTTTACACGATGGCAAAAGCTCCAAAACCAAGCACTGAAATCAAAGATTTCTGGGAAGATTGGTGCCATGGAGGGAAAATGTCTAATTAGGCAATTCAGCTCTTGTGTCTTTAAAGCAAGCACAGATCTTGGATGGCATTGAGCAGATGTTGTCTGGCACATCCTGGCCATATTTCATAAATCTGCCATCTCCAGACTAAGGATAGAACAAATCATGGACACTTCCAATTCTGTGGCAAAATGCCTGCTGAATCTGGGAGTTGTTTTCCATGTGGAAGCAGAAGCTTTCCCAAATACACAGAATGCCTGGTGTATTCCTACTGAATCTGGGAGTAGGTTTCCATGTAGGAAGAGGAGCTTTCCCAAATACACAGAATTCCTGGTGTATTTCTATTCCTACTGAATCTGGGAGTAGTTTTCCATGTGGGAGCAGGAGCTTTCCCAATACACAGAATTCCTGGTGTATTTCTATTCCTACTGAATCTGGGAGGAGGTTTCCATGTAGGAAGAGGAGCTTTCCCAAATACACAGAATGACTGGTGGATTCCTACTGAATCTGGGAGGAGGTTTCCATGTAGGAAGAGGAGCTTTCCCAATACACAGAATTCCTGTCCTGATTTCACAGCCTTGCTCAGTGGCAATGCAGCTCCAGCCTGTGCATTTCAAGGTACAAAGGCCCCATCTCCTTTCAGGCTCACTGCTGGTTATCCTTGGAGTGGAATTGAAGTTCAGTGAAGAAATTGTCAGAAGGTTTAAGCACTCATTTTTACTAAATGGAGCTCTGCAATGTTACTGTAATAGGAAAAACGCCTTGTAGAGTTCAATTGGAATTTTTTTTCTATTAACTTTGTAATAAGGATGCCAATTTCTGCAAAATAGTTTCTGAGTAAGAGTGAAATTATGCACTTTGTTAAGCAGCAGTAAGCCTGCAGATTCAGTCTTGGTTCAAATGTGAATTACTGCATTAGGGACTGACTTCTTCCTGATTTTCTGACCATTATACTCTGGGTAAATATGCCTACAGAGACATGCACGCCTGCTCTACACAGAGCCAGATAATTGTTATCCATGGCCTCCCTTGGGCAGCTCCTGTGGGGAGTGCTCAGCTCCACATCACCTTGGAGATGCCAACCCTTCTCACCCAGACTTCCCTGCATATTCCAAACCCTGGAGGAGTTTTACACAATGCCCTGTTTTAATGGGTCTGGCAGAGAACTGTTTCCTCCTGCACATGGGAAATTTCCACAAGAATTCTCATTTCCTAAGGCCCAGCCTCTCTGGAGATTCAGCCCTGGGTCCTTGGTAGCATTTTACACAAATGCAGCCCCAGCCTTCATCTGATCATGCTTCATGACTAAAATAAGGAATTTTTCTATTAGTAGGGAAACAAGGTGTGCAGATTCTAACCCTGGAAGATTCTAAGTTATTAACCAGTGTTTAAAAAACATTTTAGCCCAGAAAGAAAACAGCACTGTCTCAGTTTTGCGCATGTCCATGTCAAGGGTGTTAAATCAGCAGACTCATGGAAACTGCTGCAGAGTTTTGGGTTTGAAGTGCAAGGGAAAGGAAAAAGAAGGAAAAGCCCTTTTCTTTCTTTTTCTGGAGACTCTGGAGATTCAGCCCCGGGTCCTTGGTAGCATTTTACACAAATACAGCCCTAGCCTTCATCTGATAATGTTTCAGAACTAAAATAACAAATTTTTCTATTAGCAGGGGAGCAAGGTGTGCAGATTCTGGCCCTGGAATCTTCTAAGTTATTAACCAGTGTTCAAAAAACATTTTTGGCCCAGAAAGAAAACAGCACTGTCTCAGTTTTGCACATGTCCATGTCAGGGGTGTTAAGTCAGTTGACTCATGGAAACTGCTGCAGAGTTTTGAAGTGCAAGGAAAAAGAAGAAGAAGGAAAAGCCCCTAATGTCTTTAATCTTTGTGTAACTGTGCTTTTGAACAAGTCCTTCTTTGTGCAGCCAGGTGAGCCTTTTCATTAAAGCTTCTGTCATTTCAGAGGGGGAAAAAAATCCCAGATTCTTTTAGTTTTACAGGTTTTGAGGCTTCCAGTTTTTTGTCTGTCAAATTGAAACATTAAAATTCACCTCACAATGATGCTCTGGGCCTGCATTGAAGGTGGCTGGCAAAACATTCAGATCCCAAAAGACAAGGGAAAAGGGTGAGAGAAATTTAACTCTTGGGCATCCAAACCAGGGTTAAACAGCATGAAGTTACTTGGGCATAATAGAATCTTAGGAGATTAAATACATTCAATTCCCAGAGCACTGTGTTTGTGTGCACTGAATGCAATGGATATCAAGCAGAAAATAAAATTATTACCCATCAAAAAAACAAACAAACAAACAAACAAAAAAAAAAACCACAAACACTTTCCAGCCTTGTAACATCAACAACAATAAAAGGAAAGGGGAGGTGAGAGATTCAGTAACATGGTTAATAATGTGAGTACATAATATCCAAGGAAAAATTATATTACTACCTGATAATGTGAAGAAAAAGCACATTTAGTCCTGACTAATAATAACTTTTAAATTAAGATTTTGGGTTTTTTTTTCCCAGTTTGTTTCAAATACACTGTGTACTTCATGGGTGTAATGGGGCTGGGATATGTTTGGGTGCACATTTGGATGTGTTTGGATCCATATTCGGATTCTTGAAGAGATGAGTCCCACAGTCAGTTATGGCCAGGGCTGGGATATGTTTGGGTGCACATTTGGATGTGTTTGGATCCATATTTGGATTCTTGAAGAGATGAGTCCCACAGTCAGTTATGGCCAGGCTTGGGTTCTGGGAGATGTTTTGGGAGCTGTTTCCAGGCCATTTGGATGTGTTTGGATCCATATTTGGATTCTTGAAGAGATGAGTCCCACAGTCAGTTATGGCCAGGGCTGGGATATGTTTGGGTGCACATTTGGATGTGTTTGGATCCATAACTGGATTCTTGAAGAGATGAGTCCCACAGTCAGTTATGGCCAGGGTTGGGATATGTTTGGGTGCACATTTGGATGTGTTTGGATCCATATTTGGCTGCAAGATTAGGATGTAAGCAGTGCTGCCCTGCCCTGCCCTGCCCTTCTGGGAGCTGTTTTGGGAGCTGTTTCCAGGCCTGGGGTTCCTGTGGGACTTTGGTATCAGCCAGGGCACAGCTGGGGCTCCCTGGAAGCTGCCAGAGCAATCCTTACCTGGGAGCAGCCTCAGCCCAGCAGAGCTCTATTGATCCTGATAGATTAAAATTTCCCAGCCTGAGCCACTTCCAACCTCCTTTCTGCCCATCCCTTAGGGAAAAAAAGAGCTGGAGAAGCTGGAAAATGTGCTGTTTCCCAGCTTGTTCAATACTGACATCTCACTGCTGGATCTGCTGGGCTCTTTTAAAAATTTCCCAGTTTTTCAAGAGCTACCAGGGCAGTTCTTGGGCAGCAAAAGGATTTGCAGTGGGAGCACAGGCACAAAGAAGAGGCATGTGCAGGAACTTTGATAGAGTTTTGCTGCCAAAATCCTTCTCTGGGTAGTTTGTAAAAGACCCTGAAGTTCATCTGATGCTGATTAACTTTTGAGGCACAATTGCTACAATGAGAAAACTTTTACTGATTTGCATGTGTTGACAATTATTCTAACAGTAACAACCTGATTTTACCAGTGTGTTAGTCCCAGATATGGTGTATTATTCCCTAGCTTTAGGAATAATTCTGATAGTTATGGCCTCTGGCTTCATTTAACCATAGCCCTAATCACTTCTGATTAAAACATACATAAATGAGTTTGTGGATTTTTCACTTTTTTTTTTTTTTTTTTTACACCTCAGCTTCTAGAGGGTTTTTTGCCCCAAAGGAAAGAAAAAGAGAAAATTAGGTTTCAGCACAGAGAAATGTTTGAAAGACTGTAAAATAATAATGTAAAATATTTTCATTTCCAGAACATTTTATTTAACCACCTCATTAATACAGTTTTACTATTTTGATTTGATTAATTGTTGTAGGTTTTGAGATTGGATTTATTTTATTATTCAAGTTGCAATGACTCTCCTGTTACTTTCTTCATGTTTACCAAGGGGTTTACACCATTATTTCTCCACACAAATAACTAATTAGTCAACCATTTTCTCATTTGACATTTCTCAGTGGCAGGGGACTGCAAACTGAATTTCATCTGATTTTTCATTCTGTTTTGGTGGTATCATTGGAGATTGAGGATTGTGATGAAAGCCAGCCTGTTAAATCCCTGACGTGACAAACAGAACAAAGCTGAGATGAGGAATCTTTTAGCTCAGATGGGGGAGATGGGTGCGTGGTTCTCTGCAAACAGGAGCAAAGCCTGCCTGCAGAGAGGCACAGCCTGCAAACCCTTCCCTCAGGAACCTCCTTCAGGGCTGAAATCTCTCCGGCAGTGGTTTTATGTCTGAGTAAAAAATGGAATCCAAACCTCTATATTCACCTGCACCTCGTAATGAATACATCTGATCAATCCACATTGGTTTTCAGTATCTGGGGAAAAAAAAAAAAAAAAGTGAATCACAGAATAACAGAATGGTTTGGGTTGGAAGAGCCCTTAAAGATCATCTCATGCCAGCCCCCCTGCCATGGGTAGGGATGTCACCACTAGACCAGGATGCTCCAGGCCCCATCCAACCTGGCCTTGCAAAATGAAAGCCCACAACAGCTCCAACAACATTCTTCCAATGGCTTTAATGCCACAAACAATTTAAAATAAAAAATAAAACAAAAAAAAACAAACAAACCAAAAACCAAGGAAAAAACCAAATAAAACAAAACAACAACAACAAAAAAAAACAACAAAAAACAAAAACAACAACCAAAACCAAACCCTCAAAGCAACACAATCTTGGAAGCTGTATCAAACTGATCTTTACAAAATCAAATGTCACTATAGTGACATTATTACAATTTACATTAGAGAATTGCTGTTATTGTTTTCATTTCACATGGAATAGGAAATTGAGACCCAGCTGTGCAAGACTATGAATGTACATATATTTATATTTATATTTATATTTGTATGTATATATGGTTTTTGCCCTCCCCAAAGCTTTTAACCCAGCCCGGGAGCAGGAACACCTTTGTTATCTCATGGCCAAAAAAGCAGAAAAATTGCAGTGTGTCCCCAGTAATGAGTGTGGAGTGTGGTTCAGCTGGAGAATTGCTGTGCTGCAATAAGGTTCCCTTTCTGCTCTTCCTGGTGCCATATGCCGCCCTAATTAGTGCAGGCAAAAGGTAATGAGAGCACAGTGGAGAAGAGGGAGCTCCATGGGAAGCAGGCTGATCTCTAAAACTCTGCATTATGTCATCCCTATATAGAGCACAATAGAGTTTTCATCCAGGTTTTTAATGTTGCACTTATATTTTGGGATGGTTTTTTATCTTTCTCTGAGAAGCACCACTGCTTCCCTGGGTGTGGATATTTGTGCTGTAATTGCTGCACCAGTGTCTCCCAAAAAACTCTGAACTTTTCCCAGGGGTAGAGCCTCATAATTTTTCAACCAGCCTTGATGTAATGCCATTTATAAATTTTAAATAATTTCCATATATTTGCTGTTCCATTTTAGTTCTGCACCAAGTGCAAATTTTGAGTTGTGCTCTGCTCTGCATCCATAACCTCTCTGTGTCTCTTTGGAGCTCTGTGTTTCAGGTGTGCACTCAAACATTGGAGCAGACAATTTCCAGTCTGAGGGAGCTGCTTTTGCTGCTCTCTTTGCAATACCTGCCTTAGACAACACCAGGACATGAACCCAGAGCAAGGAGGTCACAGTCAGAATTTGTCACACCCACTTTCTCTTCCCTCTTGTCACACAAGCCCTTGGGAGCTGGGAGCTGTTGGCACAGTTTAAAATTTAAAAAAAAACCACAATGAAATAAACTCCACGAGCAGCACTAAATTGCAGTGCTGCAAAGCAGAATAAAACCAAACCAAGGAGTAATTGGCACAGCAGAGAGCGCAGCTTTGTGCACATCTGATACATCACTGGGCTCAGGACTGAAGATGCAGCAGACACAACTAGAAACGTTCATGTTTAACCACCTAAAAAATGGTCTGATTTACAAGCTGCTGTGCAATCAGATCCCACCAAAGTCAAAGGTGGGAAGTGAATCTTTGCATTCAAAACTTCTATTTTTATCATGGTTTTTATGATGGGTCCATTCTAAACCTTTGCTAGCAGAGACCTGAAAAAAATGGAACAAAAAGCAATGAAATGTGCTGCAATATGCTCTTACAATAAGTAAAAATGTGGTGGGAAAGACAAAGTGCTACTTTTACAATATCCTGTGCCAAATCACAGGTTATACAATCCAGGTTTTTATTTGCACAGCCAACAGTGCTTTGTAGAGCAATCAGGGAAGATAATACAATCCATTTTACATTCTCATTACCTTAGAAGTGTTGAATCTTCTGAAATGGTTTCGGGGTTAATTGAGAATTTGCAGTTTTACAATAGACTGGGAATTGTTTAGGCTGCCCTTGTTCCATATTTTTGTGCATACCTTTGTTGCAAAGTTATAAAAACAACAATAAAAGAAGAAACAAAGAAGTGAAATGAAACGATCTGCATTGTTTCTGTTCCAGGCACTCATTTTTGTGGGAGATAAAGCTGAGGTATTGATTAATGTTTAAATGGCTATTAGGAGGAAGGACGTGTTGGGTTGATGGAACATCTCACTGTGCACTAATGCTTTCCTTTGATTCTTTCCCACATATTCCCTAGGGGATAACTTCTGCTCCTGGGGAAGCCAGCGGTGAAACTCTGAGTTACTTTTTTTGCCAGAATAAATAAGCCAGCTATTTGCCCTATTTATCTCTTTTTCTGCATAAACTCCAAAAGTTTCTGGTTGCCAGATCTGTTCTTTAACTTATTTTAACATCATAAGAGCTCGTAAAGATGTGTAATTTTTCTTGGCTGTATATATATATAATTTTTCCTGCTAAGTTTTGATGCTCACTCTGGCTGCCTGAGCACCTGAATATTCCTGTGCACCACAGTCAGGCTCAGCAGCCCCCAGGAAATTTCATTTTTCAAGCCTGAAGCAAAGTTGTGGTAGAAAAGCAGCAGCATGAGCAGGGCTGTCTATCAGCACATTGTTAGAGGCTGTAATTTTATTTCATTTTACCTTTTTTTTTTTACCCCCTCAATAATGTCTTGTTTTTACTTATTCCCTCATATTTGCAATGATACTTTTTAATTTTTTTTGCAACATTATCACACAGGACTTTCCGGTGGATTGACTTCCAGGTGAATGCCACTGTGAGGCACTGCCTTGGCACAGACTCATTAAATAATAACAGGTTCCATGTCAATTACTGGTAATTTAAAATGTCTATAAAAGGTTGTAGGGTGGTTTATGACCTATAACAATTCACTACAAAAAAGATAAACAGGTTATTGTCCCAGGTATTGATTATATGATTGGAGGTTTGGTTTAAAATATTAGCTCATTTAATTGGAGAGGGAATTTGTATCAGTTAGTTCAGCTCTGGGTTGTTTTTTACTTAATATATTTAACTGAGTGTAGAATTAAGCCCTAATCATGAATATTCTTTTATTTATCGCTTCAGTCAAGCTCAGGGAATTCCTGGTGTGTAAACTCCACAATCTCTCTAAACATTTCCAGTTCTGGGGGCTGATTTGTGCTGATTAAAGGGAAAAAAGCACAGCAGGGAATTTCATGTTGGGGCATTCTGGAGACAGCATTCCCAAACTCTGAGTGAGGCAATGTGGATGTAGCTGAATTCAACCAGCAGAAGGAGGAAACTCCAGATCCCAGAGTGCAGAACAAGAGTGTGCAAACAGGGCTGGGTGTAACCACCTCCCCCAGACCTGGTGAATTCATTGTCTGACTCTTTTTGCCTCCATTCCCCACAATTTAGGATATTTCCAGCTCACCCAAAATAACTAATAGTAAGAAAAACAATAAAATTTAAACCACTCAAATGTAAATTTAAAATACAGCTTCTGGTCCAGCTGCAATTTTGAGTCTGGAAAAAAGGAGGTCTGTGACAGGATCCATGAGGTCAGTGTGGGTGCAGAGGCTGTTGGAAGTGTTCTGGCTGCAGGAAACAGGTCCTATATAATATCCTAAATATTGATTTCTCTGCTAAACTTTGGGACATATATATCCAAAGGAATTGACTCAAACCTCTAACAACACTGAACTGTCTCTAAGGCAAGGCACAAGCTTAAATTGTGTTTTTGCAACATGAGGAGATCTGCTGTGGAAGCCACTGAGTGCCCAGACAGATTCCTTTGCAGCAATGCATTTGTTTGATGTTCAGATCTATAATTTGCTAACAACTTCTGCCCTTTTGTTCAGGTATTCAGTGTACAAGGACCCAGCAGGGTGGCTGGAAATCAACCCCACCAACGGCACCGTTGGCACCACGGCAGTGCTGGACAGGGAATCTCCCTTCGTGCACAACAACGTCTACACTGCTCTGTTCCTGGCCATCGACAGTGGTGAGTGACCCCTGGGGGAAAACCCTGAATTTCCTGCTTGAAATGCTCTGTTCTGAAAGCTGCATGTGATGCCTCAGGTTTGAGCTTCTCTATTTTTCACATTCTGTGCTGCTTTAGTGTGTGGGTCTGGGTTCACATCAGGGGATGGTGAGCTCTGTGCACAGAGCAGGGAGACAAAACAATTCCTGCTCCAGCTGGGCACCAAGGACAAATGATCCAAATCTCAGCCCCAAGAGCACAAACAACGTGGGCTGGAGAGAGAAAAACAAGCAGGGTGGGACTGCATGGGCTAAAGCTGGAATGGGACAATGAACTGCAAGGTGCAAATGGAGCAGAACTGATCAAAGGGAGAGACCCCGGGAGCGCTCGTGCATTTTGGGGCCATTTTGGTTCATCTTGGGTTCATTTTGGGACCATTTTGGTTCATCTTGGGTTCATCTTGGGACCATTTTGGTTCATCTTGGGTTCATTTTGGGACCATTTTGGTTCACCTTGGGTGCAGCCCTGGCTGGGCTCTTGTGCTGCCCAAGGTGGATCCACTGAGGAGATCCTTTTAATAAATCCCTGCTTTATTCTGTAGCTCTGCCCAGCCTCTGTTCTAGCTCAGCCTTCTCAAGGCATCACATGTGTAAAATTAACCAGGTTCTGCAGCACTTCTCTGCATGGCCACCTCAATGTAGTAGAAACCATTTTGGAAACCAGAAGAAAGAGTAATTAACTTGAGACTTGCAAAGAGGAATTAACTTGAAACTTACAAATTTATAACAGCTTTAATTTAGCTTTATACCTTAACAGATTTATTCCTATACTGAAGTCTTAATGCTAGGTGTAATTAGTCTAGAAACATTCTTGGAAATGTAATAAATCATCCTAATCAGAGTTAATTTCTTCACAATATTTGAGCAGTCAGAGTGCCTGAGGCATTTAAATACCTTTAAATACATTTAAATAACAACTCATCCTTGATATGCTGGATTATAATCTATTCAATACAATGACAATAAAAACACAACTAAACTCCTTGTTAAAAAGCAACAATTTTTGCATATTGTGTGTACTAAAGTTCCTCCTGTCAAATAGAATCCAAATTAAGATATCTAAGGAAAATTCAGGGAGTGACTCTGGAGCAGAGGAAGAAAGAGCAAATTCATAACGTTACAAATCTCCTGAGCTAAAGGCACAAAATAAATAAAAGATTTGCCTGTAATAGAACAGCTAATATGCTAACAGTTTTTCACAGCTGCAGCTGGTTTAGCCCTGGTGATGAATTGTAAAATGCTCCTTTTAAGAGAGTAATTCTACATTTTTGCAAGCACATGACTCAGGGAACATTTGCAGGGCCTGACAGGAGAAAGAAAATATCGCTTTAAGTATAACAGAAAAAAATCTGCTGAGGAGATGATTTACTTATGTATTAATATACATATTTTCCTAAGGAAATTTCTGTGGGAAAATGTAGCACTAAACATATTTCTGTCTTTTGCTTGCTATTGGATTTTTTTCTTTTTTAATGCATCTCAAAATCAGGTGCACTGGGAAATGTCATCTCACAATGAAAGTAAAAATTTGGGATATTACTGAGGGGTTACCCAAAGGACAAAGTTGTGTTTTAAAGGTGAAGTCAGATATTGTCAGAGAGAATAGACAGAGAGAGGAGATGAGTGTTCTCGACTATGGGAACCAGCCTGAGTAATGTGGGTTTTGGGGGACACCTTTATGCTGCAACTTAGGCCTTGCTCATTTATTCTAAATCCAGAACTTCATTGCTTTTAATTCTCAGATTATTTTTTTTTCCATTCTGGTAAAATGAGAGCAGGGGAAGCTGTTCTGAACAGCAGAGCAAAGGAATCCTGTCCACTTGGGATTCTGAGGCAGCACCTGATTGCAGCCCCTGTAATTGTGTTTATTTGTGACTGTGCAGCTCTGTCAGTGCAGGAATTCATCTTCCCCGGCATTATTGACTCCTGTGAATGCAATGATTACAAACCACACGTGTGCACTCAGGACTGTCATGCTAAGGGGTTAATAATGATCTTTTCCTGCCATGAGCAGCCCTGCCACATGCGGGAGTGGGAATAAACAGCAGAATTTAATTAGCTGATATTAACCTTGTGCCCTGCATCACCTCTGCATTAATTACCAGGCAGCTTGGGGAGCAAATTCAACTTAGAGATGGGCTGGGAAGTGGGAAAATGTCCTGCTGGCCTGGATGAATAACTCTGGCTAAAGCAGCCAAGGAGGTTTTAGAGTTGATCTCAACAGGCTGGGGCTCTGCCTTGCCCCTGCAGGGACAGCCAGGACTGACAGCATCCCTGGGAAGTGTTCCCCAATTTGTTTCCAGGCTGACACTGTGATCTAGCACAGCTGGGAGACCCACTTTATCTCTGCAACCATCAGAGCTATGTCCAACTTGAAATATTGCATTAGATGAGAAACCAAATTGTGGGAAAATTATATGAAATGAATACAGAATTACTTCAGGACTCTAAAAAAAGGTTGTGTTAACTTAAAAAGGGGGAAAATCAGATGGAACAGAACTATGTGCACCTCTTTAGAGCAGCATTGTCCATGGACTGCAGACCTCTCTCCTCAGGTTAATAAGTGGAGCCTGTCTAATGCCAGTGAAAATGCCTGGGACTTCTCAGTGAGAGGGCAGCCAAAAGCAGGATTAAGAACTGCCAAATGAAATAGGGTAATAAAGTGAAAATTTAGAGGCATTTCCAATAGAGCAAGTCATTTGCTTGGGCTAACTGATTTGTGGTGAAAAGGAAGGAGAGGAAAAAAAGAAATACTTTAGCAGAAATTCTTTTTTCCAAAGCATTCAGTGGAGGTTTTTATTTCCTTTGGCCTCTCAGCTCATCTCTGAGTCAAATCTGAGATGGCACAGGCACTGAGGAAGTCTGAGCTGCCACAGGCTTTCCTTCCCTGTCCTGGAAATCCAGAGAGCTCAGGTAATGCCCGGGGCACTGCCCAGCAAGGGGAACTGGCACCCAGAGCAGCTCCCAGCAGAGCAGGCACTGCAAGACCTGCGATCATCTTTGACAGAATTTATAGAGAGTAACTCTAAAATCATACAAAGCCTTGTGCCTTAGCCATTGCTGAAGTGCACGAGCCATATTCTAAAACATAAATACAAATATTATTTAGAGTTCATAGCATTTACGGGCTTACAGAAAAGGTTCTGTTGTCCCGTTGTGTTCCATGCTCACCCCTTTATAAAATAACTTTACATTCGAGTGCTGTCCTGGGGGAGGAGTGGAGACAGCAGCAAACAAACCCCACAGTGATCCTTTTTCCTTTTTCCTTTTTCCTTTTTCCTTTTTCCTTTTTCCCTTTTCCTTTTTCCCTTTTTCCATCCCCTTTTGCTGATGCCAGTGGAGAATCTGTCACCAGTTCCACCTGACTCCTGGTTATTGCACTTCAGTGCAGGGAGCAAGTGCCAGGGCATTTTTTTTAAACTGTAAAGTGCTGGATATTTCTGTCACAAGTCAAACCTGGAGCTTTGTGCTTGGTGTTTCTTTGTATAAAGCTGTCACATCTTTATCTTTTTTTTGGGATATTACTTTACCAGTAGGACAGGAACAATGAAAGGGACATAGAAAATGCAGTCACTCCACTGCAGGAAATAAGTTGACTCTTTATGAGATTCTTTCTGACCTTTATGATATTATTTCTCTGCATTATCAAATTAACTGCAACTTAAGGTGGTAAAGTATGAATTATGTTATTCCTGATCCCAACAGTTCCTGTGTCTTCCCAAACACACTCGAAGCAATGTGTAACAGCAAATTTGATGGAAACAGTGTTAATTTATAGATAATAAATTTTGACCTTTTATGGGGGCGCATTACACTTTAAAAAGGACTTTTTGGAAGAAATATCCTAATTTTCTCAGTACATTTGATGTCAGTAAAAGGTCAACTTAGTGTCTTTAGAATTTGAAAACTTTTTTATTAAAGACCTGTGTGACCGCAGAGTCTCTGGCCTATTAAAGCAGAAATTAAGCACTGGCAGGAAATACCATGCAGCAGAGTTAACACATTAAAGTGTCATGAACCGTGTTTAATCTGAGAATGAGCTGATAATGGGGCAAAGTCGGGTTTATGCACACTTGGGAAACATTGGAAGTTTAACAAAAGTGCCAACAACGGTGATCATTTTATTTGGCACTCTGATCACTGAAGCCAATGCAGCATCACAGCATTATTGGGAGCTTTTCTGCCAAAAGGAATTTTGCTCATTCCAAGAGAGGAGAAATCATTTGGGTTTGAGAAACCTGTGTGGAACAGTTTCCAAATGGGCTCTGTGGTGTCATCCTGCAGCTCCCATTGCTCACCGAATTTGGGATGAGGATCACAAGCAGAGCAGCAGCATGTTTTCCTCATTCAGCCATGCTAGAAACTCTCCAGGAAAGGTCATTTTCTTCCTGTATTCTGAGAGTTTGGGTCACAATCCAGAAAAAGCAAGGGAGAAGAAAACTATGGCTGGAGGTGAAGCTAAAAAATACCTGGAAAATATGTGAAATCTTTAAAAGATAGCATTTATTTCTCCATTTCCTTTTAGAGGCATGAATAATAATTTATTCCCAGATTTAACTTATTCATGCAAGAATCACTCCATGAATAATAATTTATTCCCAGATTTACAATGCAAGAATCATTCTTTTTTTTGTGCAATTAATATCCCATTGTGTAGCCTTTTTTTTTATCTCTTTAAAATCAAAATCTTTGGGTATTTTTGGTTGCTTGACTCATAGAAAACCCACCTATGTTGTCCATTATTTGTCACCTGGCGACAAATAATGACCCACTAATCTTGCTGGTTGGGTTAAATGCAAACTGAAGTTGGATTCCACTTTTTTTTGGAGGTGGTTGGACGCCACCCTAGTGGCCTAAAGAGAAATATTCTCCCAGTGAGTCTGATGCAGTGTGAGCATTCCACCTGCCCTCCCTGCCATTCCTCGCACCAGGGAGCTACCGAGGCAAAAATTGGGACTATAAGAACTTCAGCTGCATTAAACAAAGAGAGTAAACATCATTAAAAGTAATTTTAGTTGTGAGTTCAGGGTTTGCCTTGAGCTACACTGGCAGTTTAAGAAAAAAGCAACTTGGACCTTGCTTTTCTGGCTGTGGCCAGCTGCACTCGTGAGCTGTGGCACTGTCTCCCTTTTCCTGAGCAAAATGAAGAAATGGTGAATCAGGCTCTAATTCTCACTTTTTCCTGTGTTTCCAGTGAGCAGCTGAACCCAAGCAATCCTGCATCCCATTTATTGTGCAGGTCTTGGCACTGCTAATCATTGGAAAGAAAACTTTTTATTCTGTCCTCTGTGTGATGAGCAGTAACACACACCACCTAGAAAAAGCTGGAGTAACAGAGCAGTGTGGCACTGTGCAGTTAGAACTTTTCCTGACGTGTATCTAACCTGTCTCCTCTCTCCATGATGCACATAATTAAATTACCATAGATTGATTCCACCTAAACCACGCTATTTTGGAAGAAATCAGGCAATTAGTTACCATGGCAACCCAATTAAGTCGGTTTTATACCCCTTATCTTAATTGCTGTATTAATTGAGAAGAGAAAATAAATTGAAGACTCATCCTTTTCTTGCCATTTTACATTTCAGTAAAATATGAATTGCACACAAAATATTGTTTTAATTTGTCATCATGGACTCATGATTGGAAAAAGAAATGAGAATGTTGAAAACAGTATTTAAGACGGATGGCATATGTCAGTAGCAATTGGAGATGCTGAAAGAGCTGGGCTCTTCTGAAATGTAATTACTCAAAAACAGGAGCTGCATGTTTTACTTGAGAGGATGAATGAAGGGTTGGAACTTTGGAAGAAGCCAACAGCATTTATGGATGTCCTGCTATTTTGTAACATGCAGATATTTTTTATTTGATATATTTTTATAAATATATTTTATATATATATACACTATATATTATAAGAAAGACCAACACAAGGAAGCTACTTTTCTCAAGCTAACCCCTTAGGTACTGTTTTCCTTTCCTGTCGTTTTGCCATTATTGCAGTGTTGCAAAACGAAGCCAACTACGACCAGAACCGGCCGAGAGCCCCGTGGAAATCAGCTGCCACCCCAGGGGTACCCGCTGGCAGTCTCCGGAAGGCAGAGCCCGGACCGAATACCCTACTGTGCTTTTCCTCATCGGCTTTTCCTTTTGCTCCGCGGTGGCTGAGGTTCCTAGTACAGGAATACGAGTCTGACAGGCTGCTTGACTTCTGCTTTTCCAAGTACTGAAAACTGGGGAGAAATTTTAGGTTGCAAGTCGCAGGCACCTGCCATTATTTTTAGGTAAAGCTTGGCTTCGAAATAAGGGGACAGAGTGTTCAGGTATTTAATAATATATTTATTATATATATATTTAATAATACATTTATTTTATATAATTATTTTATATATTTTACAAAGCATCTGTATGTTAATATAGATGGAAAATGCATAGGAAATTTGAATTCATGGGGAATTAGGGACAAAATATCAGCGCATGGCTTTGAGGAGAGCAGTTGTGTGAGCAGCACTCCCAGATTTGGGCGTCCTGCCCCTCTCCTGGTTCCATTTGCTTTGGCTGAACCATGAGTGGAGCTCAGAACTGTGTGCACAGGATCCCTGCCTGCAGGAGGGGACTGCTGCCAAAGCTCCGAGCACACACAGATCCCCTGAGCAGAAAAACAGCATATGGAGGGGAAAAAAACCCCAGTGGGAGGGATGAGACAGAAATTTGTGTTTAGATTCTCAGAGCAGCATCACTAGAAAGCATGAGAAGCACTGTTCTTGTTTGAGGGGCAGTGTGTAATTTGTGTGACTGTAATAATTCTGATATCATTCTATGCAGCTTTTCATTAAGATTCAATCGTTAAAAGTACACAAGTATCTTTTTCTATAACATTTATTTTCAAACTAATTTTTTCAACTGGTGGTAGCAATATGATCATTTATGCTGGCAGCACTAAAATCCAATTTAAAATCCACATTTCCTGGTAAGAACCCCTTGCACTGGAGACTCAGTTCACCACCAAGTTTCCACTTTGTTTCCCTATGAAATTCTCCATCCTTCAGCCTCTGTTTCAGCAGCTTTTACACAAACCAGTGATGCTGTTTCACTCCTATGATTGCTATGGTATATTCCCAGATGTGCCACTTCTGGGAGTTTGGAATTCTCTCTGTCCCCAGGGGCTCTAAAGGCACCCAAATATTTAAATGCTCATCCTCAGGAGGGATGGCCAGTTCTGCTCAGGGGCAAATGGGATCAGAGCTGGTTGGAAAAGCTTCTCCCCAGGATTGTTGAACCCGTTAGGTCTTGCTCTGTTCATTAATTCTGCTCTCAGCCACAAGGTTTGGCAATGCAAATTAACAGTTTTACTCCAGAATTAAAATATTCTATGGGTAACTTTCCTTTCAAAATCAAAGGCGTCTGGAGATCCTGGGATTTTGAATTATTTCAACAGCATAATACCATCAAATTTATGAAAGTCACATATTCCCAATGGATGAGTTGTGACCATTTTTGCTTGATTCATTTCGTGTTACATTTTTATGACGTGTGTTAACAAGCTCCAGTTTATGACCCTGACATTTGCTTGCTTTTCTTTTGGAGGTCTTCATAAATCAATGAAAAATTTTTGTTTAAATCATTATAAATAAACCAAGCAGAGAATAAGTCATTGAAAAGGACAGAAGCAATTTCCTTTCACTCTTTTTTTTTTTTGTGTGTGTAATATTTGCCCAGGCCCTGAACCATACAAAGAGTGAAACATTTGCACAGCAGGGAGAACACAGCCATATCTGTGTGTGACAAAATAGCAGGACGTCCATAAAGCTGTTGGCTTCTTCATTTCAAAAGGCAGATTTTAATATTACTGACTTCAGAGAAAGATAAGAAGGGCAGTGCATAAGACATTATCAGTCCAGTGTGGAAATAATGCATTCAAAATTAAAGACAGCAGTTTAATTAAGTGCATGAAAGGCTGGCTTTTATGATCATATTTCAAATACCAGAATGTCTTTTCATCCATTCTGCCGTATGACTTTACTTAATAATATATCAAGAACAAAAAACGTATGGGAGTCTTTCTGTAAATTCAATTAGTCCAATAAAAAGTGAAAAATAGTTTCTTTTTCATTAAAAAGAACTCCAGCCTAACCCTTCTGATGACAAAGTGTGAGATGAGAAGGGAGGGCAGGGCTGGAGAAGGATGAACATTCAGCCTTTGTGATGCATTTCTGCTCGCAGGAAACAGATGAAGTGTCACCATTAGTAACATTTGTTATTGAAAGGACTAATTGCACTCTGCTGCAGTTTATCAGATCCACACCACGGGGTACTTGCTTCTGCCTTGGGATGCTCTCCCAGCACAGCAATAATTCAGTTTATTACAGTGTGCTGTGGGTAAGTTTCCTTTCAGAAGCCAGGGTTATCGGGCTGCTGTGGGCAGGGGGCTGTGCTGAAGGGCCCCTCTTGCAGGGCTGAGCTGGAAATGCTGTGGCACCCTGCCCTGGTGCTGCACGGGTTAACTGCAGCCCCTGAATCCATCTGGGAAGGGTTTGTGCGGGAACCCTGGTGGTGATGGCGTTCACAGGGGTCTGAGGGTGAGGGAAGGGACGAGGATTTGACTCCATGTTTCAGAAGGCTGATTTGTTATTTTATTATATATATTATATTAAAATATACTAAAAGAACAGAAGAAAGGATTTCATCAGAAGGCTAGCTAAGCTAAGAATAGCAAAAGAAGGAATGATAACAAAGACTTGTGGCTCAGATAGTGAGTTTGAGCCATCTGGACTGTGATTGGCCATTAATTAGAAACAACCACACGAGACCAATCCCAGATGCACCTGTTGCATTCCCCAGCAGCAGACAACCATTGTTTGCATTTTGTTCTTGAGGCCCTTCAGCTTCTCAGGAGGAAAAATCTTAAGGAAAGGATTTTTCATGAAACATGTCTGTGACACGTGGTCACTGAGAATTTTAGACTTTCTGTAGTGACGGACACTGACCCCAAAGGGAACACTGCATTCCACCTGAAGCCATAAAGAAATTCCATAATTAAATAATAGAACTATTATGAGTGTGTAGTTTGAATAGAAGTGTGTAATATCACATAGTAGAAAACTTAAAGTTTTAGAATGTAGTAACAGATATAAAACAAAATAGAAGCTTTAAAGTAGAGACTGGTCCTTCTTGACCTTCTTCTTCACTTTCTTCCTCATAGGTCTAAAAAGCTTAAATAAAAAAGTCCACACTGTGAGTCACAAGTAGTTAGTTATTAGGTTAAAAATAAAAATAATTAGGTGTCATTTCTTAATTAAACAGTTTATCCTTAAAGAACCTTCTAAAGAAAGAGATACAACTCCATTTTTACCTTGTTCGTAGAGTGCTGTAGAACTCACAACTTGCAAGACTGTTCTGCTCAGGGAAGTGCAGGGATCACACTTCCCTGTGCTAAACCAGGAAAAAAAAAAGAGCAATAAACAACCCATGAGTCTAGCATTTCAGAGGAGACCTCATTGAATGCCAGGCACAATAAAGGACAAAATGTGCACTCAGAAAACTGGGAGGTGATTTTCCTGGGGTGCCAAAGGAGCTGCAAGGAGCTGCTGAGCTGCAGGCAGTGTGTGACCGGCTCAGCCAGGCTCACCTCTGCAGTGCCTGCAGGTTATTTCCACTTGTCAGCTCCTGGGTCAGCCCTAGAAATGAGGTGCTGCTCCCAGCAGGCAAAATCTGCCTTCCCAGCTCCCCCAGTGCCACCAGGGCTGGTTTGTCACTCACAGCCCTGGCACTGAGCCCTGGAGTGGGGAGTAAACAACAGGCTCACCTCTGCAGCTGGCTCTCAGGTCAGGCTGGCAAATCACTCTGGAAGGTTTAAAGCACAGAGTAAATAACCCAGCTCGTTTCCCAGAGCTGCCTCTGGCAGGTTTCAGTGCTGCTGACAGAGCTGCTCGTGGCCCTCAGGGCTGGTAGGGATGACCTGGTCCTGTTCTGCTCCTGGGCACCCAGCTCAGCACCTGATTCCTCCCTCCTTCTCCCCTCACTTGTCTTATTCTTCATTCTTTCAATGCTGTGCTATCTGTCTGGGGGATGGTTCCCAGTATGTTTCTCTCAGTATGTGCTGATGAACAGATTCTGTTCCAGATATCTATTCATGTCCTACTCTCATTTTAACTTCAAAATATTCCTCTCCCAGAGGTTTCCTTAGAATAATTTTCCATACTGCAGAGAATCAGACAGGCTTCATTCTGAAAATCAGCAATGAATTTACAAGAGTGACTCATCAGGTTTTTTAAGCAATAATTTCCATATAAAAGAGGTAAGAACAATAAAAAATTATTTCCCTTTGCAAGCCTGCAGGTGCAAATAGGAGCAAGAGTTTATGGAAATGTGATTTAATAAACAGATGTTTGTTTTTTTCCTCTAGGTAACCCTCCTGCTACGGGCACAGGAACTTTGCACATCACCTTGGAGGATGTCAATGACAATGTCCCATCCCTTTATCCAACACTGGCAAAAGTTTGTGACGATGCAAAAGATCTCAGGGTAGTGGTTCTAGGAGCATCAGACAAAGACCTTCATCCCAACACAGATCCATTCAAATTTGAGCTCAGCAAGCAATCCGGCCCAGAAAAGTTGTGGAGAATCAACAGGCTCAACAGTAAGGCTGGAACTTGGATTTTTGTGTATTTATTCTTCCCACTTCTCCATCCCAGGGTACTACCCCTGAGGCACTGGGGGATTTAGGAGAGGTTTTGCATGAAGGTTTTGTAGGATGGATCTGCCTAAAGCTGCTGCTTTACCCTGTGCTGGGGCTGCTGGACCAGCTGAAACCTGAAACTTCTTCTCTTCTTGTGTTGGCTGAATTTTGTTCCCTCTATTTTGCATTAATCAGGGGCTATTAATAACTGATAATTTTCTGAAGATTACTGCATCTTATGGCACCCAATTTTTGTACAAGGTGCACAAGGCTATGCAATAGGACAGCATGGAAGTTTTGCATGGGCTTTAGCAATCTAATTGAAAAAACTTCCTAATTTTAAGTACTTAAACTCTCTACAAATAAAATCTCCCAATGCACTGGGACCTTGCACAATTGGTAAGAGAATCATGAGATTGCAGAAGGTTTGTGTGTCAAATTGTGGGCACAAAGTACAACATTTCTTCTTAATATAGGTTATTCCTGTTTCTTTTCTGGAATGTTTTATTTGTCTCTGCCACTCTCCAATCTTTTAGTTCATGTCATAGCCTTAGAAAAATCTAGAGATGGATGTGATAGCTGTACCTGGATGCAGGACAAAGCTGTTTCCTTGGCTATTCTCCAAACATCAAACCACCCCTGTGTCACACCCTGACAGAATTATCACACCTACCTGGGTGCCAAGAGTTGCTGTGGCCTCAATTCCCCACGCTGAGCAGATCTGTGGGTTTGGAAGGGCCTTCCCTTCCCTTCCCTTCCCTTCCCTTCCCTTCCCTTCCCTTCCCTTCCCTTCCCTTCCCTTCCCATTGTGGAAGTGGCTCAGCAGTTTTCCCTGTACTTCCCAGCAAGAAAGGTTACTTTTTCCTTTGGCAAATAAATTTATTATCTCTTCTTGTCCTTTTGAGGGTGACATGCCCCCAAAAGCATTTCATTAGATATTAGCTTGCACAGGCAACTTCTGCCAATAATTTACAGACCAAATAATGTATTTAAACAAAAGGGGCTCTTGCAAGTCTTTCTTTTGGTGGGGTTTGGAATAAGATGGGGTTTATAATTAGATTTCAGCCCATGAAAGAATTTCAGTACTGCCTCTTCCCCCCAGTTCAATTCTTTTGCTATTTTTCTTATTTTCTTCCTGATTTCCATGACTAACTGGCATGTCTGATGTTGCTTGCATTCTCCTTCACCCTCCCAAGCAACCAACACTTGATCAATTGTCCCCTCATCCTTTGCAGATACCCATGCCCAGGTCATCCTGCTTCAGAACCTGAAAAAGGCCAATTACAACATCCCCATCTCAGTGACAGATTCTGGGAAACCTCCTCTGACCAACACCACAGAACTGAGATTACAAGTGTGTACCTGCAAGAAATCCAAAATGGACTGCAGTGCCAGCGATGCTCTCCACATCAGCCTGACCCTAATCCTCCTTTCACTCCTCAGTTTATTTTGTAAGTCTTTTGCTGAGCTCTAAGTAATGGAGTGCTGTTTTTCTGCTCATTTGTATTCTGAATCAGAAAACCCTCCAAGGGAGGAGTTAAATGCACACATTGATATCATAATGCTGGAATTTTGGGTTCTTTTTCCATGAGGGAATAGCTGTGAGAAAGGTGGGGGAAAGGGGTTTTTCATAGTCAAAAAAATGATGTCTGATTGTCAAATTAAGAATTAGAAGCAATAATTTTAAGAGGAATCAAAGGGAATCAGAGCTAACATGTGATAAACTGAGAAGTACCAGCTGTAGTAGCAGATTTGTGCAATGCTTGCTTTCATCTCTCCCCACTTGAATTCAATTCAAGCCCATCAAGAGGAGATTAAAGGTGTTCCTGTAACAATGGCCGTTCTGGGTCACCAGGAAAACGAGGCCTGTCTGCTTCAATCTGTTCCTCCACATAAAATGTGCAAGTGACTGGAACATGAGGAACTTGTTTGAGATTCTGGGCTTAGAACCACCCAGAGCTGATAATCAAATGGCCAGGCTGGCTTGGAGGGCAGAGAAAACTGGCAGGTAAAAGGAATTTCTGCTGTTTCTGCAAAAGGAATTTTGTAAATCTTATTTGGAAAGCTAACTTGAATTGGAAGTGGGAAAAAAAATCCCAGAATGACTCAAAAGTAGGAATTTAAAGCCATGGAATCCACAATTTAAACAGGACATGTCCCTGGGTAGTCCTGTGACAGCTGCCAGCAAACTTTTTGATGCAGTGTTAGTTTTGAATTCCTATCTGTTTCAAAGGAATAGCTGTGTCCTACAACTATGACAGTAAATCTGTTATTTAAGGACTGTAACCTCCATCTTCTATTAACAGAATACATTGTATAGTGACTTAAAACCTGAGCCATGGTGAAAGGCCTTGGATTCTCCATAAGATAAAATGTGCCCTGAGGCAGGGGAGAGGTCAAGGCAGAGATCCCTTCCACACCTGAGGCTTGGTGTGTGCTTGAGCACACATCCTGTCCTGTTTCCTTCTCCTTTTATCCCAAAAGCTTGGCATGGAGGTCATTGTGATGCTACCAGCTGATGTTTGTGATGCTCTTTGAAGATGAAAAGGACTATATAAATGCTAAGTGCAAACTCCTGTTCTTAGTCTCGGTCAGTGACATCTAAAGGATCTGCTTTGGCTCTGGTTCAGCTGGGCTGGGCTCAGACTCCTGGAACCAAACACAAACCTCAGCTGTTAGGGGTAATATGTTAAAAATATTTGACAGGGTGTGACACCATTGCAGCGGTGATATAAATGTGCAGCCCATTGATTCAAATATATTCTTGTTGCCACTTCATAAATGTTGCTGCTGCTACACCAGGCATGACTTTCACCACTGGAATTGCTTTCTTATCTGATGTGATTTGCACTTGAACTTTATTTACATTAATTCATCTGCTCAGAATACAAAGGGGTAGAGAAAAGCTTTTTACTTTGGGAAGTTGCCATTTTCATGTTGATTCTTTGCATCCCCCACCAAGAAGCCTGATCATTTTCCTTAGGTTGAATTATAAAGCCACTTTTAGGTATAGGAAAGCACTTTTTGAGTTGCTCTTCTTGGCTGCAGGTCTTGTCCAGCTCAGCTGTGGGTGGAATACACCCCAAGGGCATCCCAAGGGTATTCCATGGCTGCCATTCCACCTCTGGAACTGCTCCCAAACCATGTCTGTGCAAAGCCAGCAAACACCCAACTCCCCTGAGCATTTCCCTCAGGTGTGCACTGCACAGAGACAGAAAGGAAAGGGGCTGGGAGCCAGTTAAAATGATGTGGTTCTGTGTTTGAACCCCTCTGAAATGTGCTGCTATCGCCCCGTTCCCAACTCATTTCCACACACAGATTTTTTATAACTGTGATTAGCTCCATTGCAATGTTTTGTGTAGTCCAAATATTTATCAGAGTAATCAAAGATTATGATGCCATAAAAACAAAGAGAACTTTAGTGCTTATTGAACAGATGAAATGTCCCATTTCTAGTGGCAAGTTATGGGTTTAATTTTAGCAAAAGCCCTTACGTGGCTGACTTTGCTCCCAGTGTTTGTATTTTATGAGGCTCTTGTTCCTGGGAGGTAAATCCTTCAGTCAAATGAACTTTGTAACTCATGCCAAAGTATTTCTTTTTGTATTTGACATCTGGTGTGAGGATAGATAGCCCTCTGAAAGAGCTGCTCGTGGTAAAAGAGCCCTGCATGAATATCTTTCCTGTAGAAAACATCTTGGTATTATCATTTAAATGGTGCAATTATTAGCTATACTTAGAATATGTGCCTCCTCAGTAAATCATGAAAGAAGTCAGATGTGGCAGATTTCTGAAGTGTCTGAGCACACAAGCGAAGAGCCTGATTAAAACTGAAATGGATGCAAAACCCAGCAGTTCCTCCCGTTCAGGAGACATCCTACTGTGCTCACTATATTGAGGGATAATGGGATACAGACTGCACACTTGCCCAGAAGCCCCTGGGAAGGTAGATAGAGCTGGAACAAGAAAAAATTAGGAGTTTCTGGCAGCCAGAAATAGAAAATATGAGATGCCAAAATAGACGGGCAGATTTGCCCAACAAAACAATGAGGTGGGATTAAAAAATGATGAAAACAAAGTTGATTGGAAAAAGGAGCATCTTTGTATGTTTTGCATTTAACCTAATTTTACTGAGATCAAGCTGGAATGGTGGAGAGCGGACAGGCAGAGGAGTTTCTGAGGTTACAACAGGTAATGGTGACAAATATTGGAAAGAATATTGTCACTTGTCATTAAAGCAGACTCTGTGTTTAAGATGAGACTTCATGTGGTGGCATTTTGTCCTCTGTCAGCTTCTCCTTGCCATTACTGGAGACAAGACAGGACCAAATGTTCAGACTGAATTCAGATTTTAGTAGTTCAGATTGAGGAAGAAAATCATGAAAAAACCATCCTGGGTTCCTGGTCAGGGAGGGAGCTGCAGCAATCAGTTCTTGGAGGAAGAGAGTGAGTGGGGAAAGAGGAAATCTGTCTGAGCATGCCTGGGGCTGCTCTGGCATTGTCCCTGAGTGCTGCAGTGCTTCCAAGCGACACAGCCAACCCAGCTCTGCTCAGAACTCAGCTGCTAAAGGGATCCTCACCACCACCAGAATTACAAACAGGCTCCCCCGCAATGTTTTCAGTGAGAGAGCAGCTACAACATCCCACAAGGGCGAGGGAGGGCAAAGCAAAACAAGCCCAAAACAAATTTGTGCATATTTGTGCACAAAATCTGCCCAGGCCCTGTGGGATACTGAGAAAGAACCACTCTGGCTGGCAGAACTAAGCTTTAGATCTACTACAAATTATTGATATTATTATTAGTATTTAAAGGAGTATTTGAATTCTGGGCTTTTGATTTTATAATAACTATTTCACTTAATTGCATAATCATAGAATGGTAATTGCATTTCATATCTTCTTTTATATTCTACCAACATAAAAGACCACGTTAGATTCAAATGTGTGGAATGAAGGGAATAAAAGGCACAATAGTTGTGTCACTAATATTTTACTTAAATTTCTTTGTTATAAAAAGACTGGGATTCAAACACTTCATGTTGAAAAAACCCAATTTTTAATTTTTTTTGACTCTCAACCATGAATAAGAAGCTTTTTTTTGTTCACCTGGCCAGTGGACTACAAAGGTGCAAGTTGACTTGAGTTGAAATAAGTGAAGAGTTCCATTATTCTGAACAGAAAGTGAGGTGCCAGACCAGGGGGGAGATGCGGCCTTAGAGAAATTAAATAAGCTGGAGGTCTCTGCATTGCAATTAATTTGTTAAAGTCAGGGTGAAAGGCCTCAGGTGTGTTTGAAAAACAGACACTGGCACAGATGTCTGTGCTGCAATTGCAAAAAAAGCCTTAGAGATACCCCTGAATTTAATTTCCTAGTAATTTCCACAAACTTTTCCTATTTAGTGTTGGCTGTCCCTCACTATATTGGGTTTTTTCTGATTTGAGGAATAAAGGTACAGGGCCAATAGAGAAAATACAGGTGGTTTTTTTTTTATCCCTTGAAAATGATGTGTTTATTATTAAACCACTACAAAACAAAACAAAAAAAAAAGGAAAAAAAAAAAACCAAAAAATGTAAAAAAATGAATTATATGGAAGGGGTGGGTTTGAATTTCCATGGATCTGGACAGGCAGAGTTAATCCTGCAGTGTTATCTCTCACCCAGCTCATTTTTCAAAGCCACAGCAGCCCCTGTATCTCTTGTTTACCCCGTGTTATTTGTGCAGGAACATCAAATGGCTGAAAAGTGGAACAGAGCATTCCTGAAAGGCACCAGGATAAGACAAATCCGAGCAGGTTTCGAATGGAACAGACCTTTAAGGTCACTGCTCTTTCCATTCCCTCTGCAGATTTGTTACCTGCACATTCCCACTTTTCAGCCTTTATTTTGAATTTCTTGGCTGAGTTTTAAACTGTCAGGTTGTTTTTTTTTTTTTTTCCTTCAGGGCTCAACAATTGGGTTTTTCCTGTAGGATTTTTGGGTTTTCCCAAGAAAAAAAGGAAAAAGTTCATCCCTGTTCCATCCAGTTCCAGAGGAAGGGTTCCCAATAGGTGAATTTGCTAAAACCAACACTTCTTGTTTGTTTCTTTGTTTTGCTGGTTGTGTTTGGTTGGGTTTTTTTTTTTGGTTGTTTTCTTTTTATATTTTAGGTTGTTTTAGCACCCTTCAATCTTCTACAGTAATTTTCTACTTTTCAGAGCAGTTTATTTTTAAATAAGTTTAAAAAAAAAGAGATCAGTTTAATTAAAAAGACTAAGGAAGTCTGCAAGATATATTTTCCCATTTCTGAGAAATCAAATATCCCTATTTTGGCTAGAATTGCAATAAGTATTAAAATTGGAGAATTTTGCTGTGAAAGGTGCTTTATTGAGGTGATTGTTTGGATTTTTTTCTTTTTTGCACTGCTCTAATTTGAGTTGCATTCTCGTGCTAGAGCACAACCATGTACCTACCTAAAATAACACCTAAATTTTGCTCTCCAAGAATTTGCTGATTGTTAGTGAGTTCCAGTGATGTAAACCTCACCTCCCAAACCAAACAACAGCAGCAACATCCACTATCACTCATTGCCTTTTTTACAGATGCTTTGGTCCACATTAATATTATTGTTTTTGCAGCTAAATATCACTGAAATAGATTCTTTCTCAACTGCCTGTATGAGAAAAAACACCATTTTTATTTGTGGCCTTAAAGATTTAGGTTGATTTCAAAGGAAAGGATGGTTGGGGGTTAAGGGGTTGCTTCAATTTGAGCCAGTCTTGATTTGAATCTCAATTTTAACACAGAGCTGTGTCCATTCTTCTGATTTCACTGCAGGTTTTTTCCAGTCCTGCAACATATTGTGCAGTTTGGGAGCCCACCTAAAGTTAATGGGGCTTGAAATGGCCCAGAAATCCATATGGATGTCCATAATTGAGGACAGGATGTTTGTACACCAGACAAGACAAATAGAAATGCCCCCAGATTACACATCAGCATATTGAAATGTGCTTAATAACATTGCATTTGATCGAGTCAATTAGGTGGGAAATGGCATTTTACACACATTTGAAACCATCCAAACACGTTGCAAGGGCGCAGAGGTGAGCAAAGGGGGCAGTTTAGAAGATGTGTGTTCGGAATGCAGAAGGGAGCTGCATTTGCTCCCTGCCCAAGAGCTGCAGTGTTGTTGCTGATGGTCATTCTGGAGGCATGAAATGGACATTCAGAGAGATTGCTTTGATAGCCCATTTAGCTCTGGGAATTCAAGTGAACGCTTTTATGTTTTCATTTTCTCAACAGTACTCCACAGTAATTGTTGGTACATAATATTTTGTATTTCTTCTCTGAATAACTTCTTAAAGCCACATAAATATTGAATTTCAGATAGTAATGGTCAGGATTGCTCTGGAGTGGCCTATGATTAAAAACTGGCACTGAATGCATGACCAGTTGAAGTATTTTTTTCTGCCAATAATGGTCACTGCACATTGTGAGATGTTTGTTTCTTTTCACCATGTCTGTCCTTGGCTATTTTCCCCATAACAGTTTTTCCTATTCCTTTCCTATTTTTCCCTTTATAACATCCAAATAACTCAATGTAAACAGCTTTGTGTTCAGATTTGGGCAGGATATTAAAGATTAGGAGGAGATTTGTGGTGCCTGAAGGTTTGATGGTGTTGCCTTTGCTTCTGCAATACCCAGTGGATATTTACAAAGCCCTTTAAAGGGCCATTAATGTTTGGAGTATTTTAGATGAGATATTAAAGCCTCACTTTATCAATCTAATTAATTGGGATAGGTCATTAGTTGGTGCTTAGGTAAGTGCCACGTTTAGGAGCAGTTCTTCAAAAGATTTGAAATGAGCAGGTTGATACCAACACCTGGCTGATTTTCTAGTTTGGTTTTTCTTTTTCTGTGGCTTCCAAGCATAATCCTTCACTCTAGTTTTTATTCTTACTCAACAAGCATTTCTTCAGATGATTAATTTAGGGTTTCAAGCTGGGTTTAGTCTGAACCTACAGATCTGAATGTGTCTGGATTGTTCATGTTCTGCTTATTTAAAACTGCTGGTAACCTGTGCAGTGCTGCTGTGGGAGATGAGATCTGAGTGCCTGAGCAGCTTCCAGCCCTTTAAAAGGTTGGCTCCCTGCTACAGCTGATGCATTTCCTTTTCAGCATCCCTATGAAAAAAAATCAGCAGACTTGTTCAGTGCTGCTATTTCCAAGTTGTACTTATTCATTTCACTTGTTGAATATTTTCAACCATTCCATTCCATTTATCAGATTAGAGCATGGGAAAATATCCATGCAGGCTGCAGGCAGCCACCTCTGCAATTGTTTAGTTTTGACAGAACTGAAAAATGAAGGAAGCATTTATTCCCTATTGCTCAAATGAAGGCAACACTGCTTTGACAAAGTATCCAACTGAAATTCACATCCATTTTTAAAAGAATAATAATGGAGTACATCTTGGCTTTTCTACCCTAAAACTCCCCCTCTCCCAGTGAGATTCTTCACATCCCTGGAGAACAGGGATGGTTTTTTATTTGATAAACCTAGGGAAGCACATGGCTCTGAATTTCTAAGCAAGGAGAGTCGGAATTTTGCTTCATCTGAGCAACTTTTCTATCAGAAAACGTTTATTTTATGCACCTTTTAGGAACAGTTCATTACACAGGGAGTGTGTGTGAGTACCTGACAGGAAAGAGGGGAGGCACAGCCAAGG
>NW_005054503.1:41718-65653 GCF_000277835.1 Geospiza fortis | reverse complement strand
AAATAGATAAATTAATATAATAAAAATAAATGTATTATAATAAATGTAATTATAATAAATGAGCAGTGTGAGAGCCACTGATGCTGGTGTCCCACAGGCGAGGTGGGCTCAGCAGGGGGAATGTGTCCCCTGTGCCAGCTGGGGAGCTGGGGCTGGCACATTTCCCCCTCCTTGTCACTCTGGGCTGATTGCAGAGCCCCTGGCAGAGTTTCAGCTCCTGCAGTCAAACCCTGGCACTGATTTACCAGAGCCCACCAAAGCTCTGGGGGCAATGATGAGCCTCTCATTTCACACAGTGCTTCTCCCATCCTCAACAGGATAATTTCAAATAATTTCTCGCTTAAATGAGAAACAAATCGTGTGTGATGGTATAAGCTGCAGATTTTCAGGATAAACTCATTTACTTTTGGAGTCTTTATAAACTTTTCCCCAAGGTGGTGTGGCCAGTGAGATCAGCAGTTTGTTCTGGCTGATATTAAACCCAAATTTCTTAACTGCAGGGATGAAAACACAGGGAATCTGTCTGGGAATAGTCCTTCAAATCCAATGAGATTTTGGGGGAAATTTATAATAACGTATAGTCACACTGTGAAACTTCTGCAGTTGAAACCTACCCATGACAGATCAAGCAGTGATGCACATGAAAATAATTTATATTTTTAAAGTTATACATGGAGGCTAAACTAATAACGATGCCTCTAATTAATGACCTTTCCTAGATGGTAAATCCAGGAAAGAAGTACCTGGATGTTGATTAGCTGCCTAATCAGAAGCACAGTGCTGATCTCTTCTATCATTTTTGTTACCTCTTTAGCATTACTGAGGTTTCAATAAAGTCCATGATGTAATGTAGACTTTTAATTATGCCAGATTAATGTAATATTTCTGATGAAAGGGTAATTGAAAGAAATGGAGCATGCATGAGCTGAACTCCAAACTCCAGCTGTGTTAACTCTCTTATTTTAATGGGAATTAAAGGATGAATGCATTTTGGGTAAAGCTCATTCCTGTTCAGAGGGTCAGCAAGAAACTTAAATGCCTTTAATTTTTATGAGGTTTTAACTGCAGTGTAGAAGCAGAGTCTGTGAAATAGAGGGTGAGCTTGGTCTCATAAAGAGCACATCTTTCAAAGGCTTTTAATTACTCTATTTAGACCTGTGTCTTTAAAACAAGCAGGGAATTGAGCCACTAATGTAATGTAAATAAGTTCAGAGAAAGCTCTGGCTGGGACAGGGAAAGCTGGGGGGCACCAAAGCATTTTCTGAGATCAGAAGTTCTGCACACCCCACTGCTGGCTGGCTGGAGGGAAGGGTTCTGCTGGAATATGAGCTCTTGGCAGCCTGAACCTCAGGGAATGAATTTGCATCCTACCAGTTGCTTCTTCCCTGGAATGCAGATCATGAAATCTTTGTCTTAAATTCTGTGTCATTTTTTTCCCTCCATTTTCTTCTGCTGTGTGGATGAACATGAGGAGCAAACCTTGAGTTAGCCCAGGGTGACAGAGGCAGGGAGATGTCTCTGCAGTCATTGAAGAAGCCAGCATTAGGGACTTGGGCTGAATTAGCTGAATTGCACCTTCTCAAACCAAATCAGCTTTTGAAACTCTAATTCAGGGCTTTCCTGTGGAGTGGGCCACCATCATCAATTCCAAACACAGACGGTAGACCTTGATTGAGTAGAAATAAGGGTTTTTTCCCTTTAATTTTCTATGTCATGGGTCTCCCTCCCCTGAACTATGCACTTACACCTACATCCCCAAAGTATAATTATTTTTAATAATGCTATTAGTACATTGGATCCAGACAGACTCTCGCAAAGTTTGTCCAGCAGAAGAAAATCTTCACTTCCAAACCTGCTCTTCCTGATGCCAACAGCTACCAGCTGCTGGTGAGAAGGTGCTGTGCTTTCTTACCTGAGCCCATTGACAGAAATGTAATAATTCAGAAACACATGGCAGTAACCCTGCCTTTGTCACTGCCATGGATCTTTAAGGTCTCTCCCAACCTAGTAATTCTGTGGATTCTGTGAATTCTCTGCTATCTCACTGTTATCTCAGAAGGAATGAGGCTGAATGTCTCAAGTATCAAAGAGATAGAAGAGCAGGGGAGAACAGTGAGATAAAATTGGTGAAGATCACATTAGAGACTGAAATGAGAGAGATTTCTGGAGAAATACATTCCCTACAGCTGTGCTCGCTTAGTGCTGCTGTGCATGCCTGGATACCCAAAGGAGAAGGTGGAAGGGACAAAATAAGAGTAAAAATTCCCTTCCCACTTTGTGGCTTGAGTGCTTTGGGCAGCAAATCACTCGTTGTAGGTAATTTCTGTCAAATCACATCTAAAACAACACAGGGTGGGTAATAATTCCTGAGTGCTGAGGCCAGATATGGAGACAGAGCTGACAGAAAGAAAATAAAATAATTACTAGGCCTAATTATCATTAGTGTGCAGATCTAAACCTGCCAGGCACAGGCTTACCAGGGAATTAAGTTCTTAAAAGAAATAGTTCTCATTGATCAGCAAATGTGCTCCCTGCACACATTATTTGCACATTTTATGCTCACAGTATTCCTTAAATACTAATATATTTTATGAGCTATTGGCAGCTGCAAAGTATAAATTATCTGTTCTATAAAATACATAAGAATGGGGAAAAAAAAAATTAAAAACCAATGCAACCCCATCAAAATGAGTGGAAAAGTCACCAGGTGACTTTGGGCTCAAATAAGAAGTAGATTCTAAAAATTTGGCTCTGTGTGAGCATTTCTGGAACTTTCATTTGTTCCTTCTTTATGTGGACAATAAATAAAAAGAAAAGGCAACAAGAAAACTACAATTCCTACACAGGAAACAATAATGAACACTGGAAATCCAGCTGGGAGAACAGAGAGATTTTAAATATGGACCAGGGGCTCAGATCTCCCCAGTGAGTTTATAACAGAGCAGTTGTGTTGGTTTCTGTGGATTTCCTCACATTCAGTGAGTTTTCCAGGCAATACTTTGGTTATCTTTGATTGGGAATAAACATTGAGTTTTCCAAGCAATACTTTGGTTATCTTGGATCGAGGATAAACATTGAGTTTTCCAAGCAATACTTTGGTTTTCCTTGGTTGGGAATAAACATTGAGTTTTCCAGGCAATACTTGGTTGTCCTTGGTTGATGATAAACATTGAGTTTTCCAGGCAATATTTTGGTTTCCCTTGGTTAGGAATAAACATTGAGTTTTCCAGGCAATACTTTGGTTATCCTTGATTCCTGTAGATTTTGTGTTAAGGGAGTTACTGGCCACAATGTTTGGCCAATTAACACCTTATATGACCTTATCAGACTCTTTATAGAAAGTAAATTTGTAACTGACACTTGTTATTAACCACAGAAAATAAAAGACTGGTGCTCTCTAGGAGAGAACAATTTGCAATCAATTTTGTGTGCAACAGAAAGAACCAAGACAGATTTGATCTTGCATATTCTTACTTCCCAAATGTTGTCTACTGAAACTTCACAGACCATAATTTTGAGTGTTGAATCTGATTTCCAGAGGCAAAAACTACTCCTTTATGTGCAAAAGTTTCTACTTTTCTACTCAATAATAAATAATTATCATTAAATAAAAATTATTATACTTTGGGGGTATAGGTCTAAGAGCACAGTTCAGGGTAGGGAGACTCATGGCATAGAAAATTAGATGGAAAAAAACCCTTTCTTTCTACTCAGTCACCATTAATGGCTGTGTTTGGAATAATTATTTTAACACAAGGCTTAGTTGAATTCAGAGTAGTCTTGGCAGCCTCTGCCAGTGCCAAGGGTTTGTGGAAGTGTCAGCAGATGTTGGGACACAGCTTCCTGTGGAAGGGGCCCAGGTTTCTCTGAACACACCTCAGGGGTGTGAATGAGAGGAAAACCAGGGAATTCCTGCAGGGAAAAATCCAGGAATGTGCAGGGGAAAAGAGGCAGTGAAGGAGCCACAGCCACAGAGGTTTAGTCAAAGCAGAGCAGGAAAATGCTCTGTGGAGCACAAGGCTGGCAGGAGATGAGCACACAGCAGCTCAATTTGTCAAGGGCTCAGAAAAGATGCTGCAAAGCTGCTAAGTGAGAGCCTGGGCAGGGGATTTAGCTCTTTGAATGGCTACAAAAAGCCCTCTGGGACAACCTGTGAGAGAGAATCGTCTAGATTGACATAACCTAAATATACAGAGCTAGAAAGGAGATTCCATGAGAAAAACCTCCTCTGGTTTGTTTGTGCTTTCAGGCTCGAACAAGAGGCAGGATGATGGTGTTGTCCTGAGCAATCAAAGAAGGGAGTGCTTTAGGGGGAAGGTTTAAGAGCTGAGTTGTAGCTGTGCAGAGCTGCCAGGAAAACATCCAGAAGTTATCAGAGCTAGAGGCTGACATTTTAGACTAAATGGAAAAGTGGGAAAAGAGAGTAAGAGCTCTGAACTGTCAGCAACAATGTCATTGCTGAGCAGGAAAGGAGGGTGGCACTGAGAAGGGGAAGAAACCAGAATGGGGGGAAAAAAGGTTTCCAAGAGAAAAATGAACTGGAGGAATGAGACCAAAGGACAGGCTGGAAAAGTGATTAGAGAAATCATGGTTCCATAACTTTGGAACCAAAACATGGTTCCATAATTTTCCATAATCATGGAAAATTATAGGAGGAGACAGTCCCAGGAGCCAAGGGAATATCAGATTTTCAGGCATGTGATTAAATGGATCAAAGGCAAGAAAGGATGGAGTTGAGAAGAAATTTCAGTGAAAGAAACTCTGGGCAGGAATTGTAGAGCTTTGAGGTGAAAGGAGCCAGGAATGGGGTGGTGCTTGCAGAGACAGGTGGGGTAACAGGGAGGGTCAAAAATTCCTTGTGAGAGACACACTGGCCTCCAACAGATACAAAAATAGCAAAGGAGAAAGAGTCATAATTAAAGATTAACTAGTTTTTGTACGCCCCACAACGTGTATGAAAGGTTCACACACATTCATTATGCCTGTCAATATAATGTAAAATATACAAGTTTTCTTCAGGTGTGCACATAAATCACCAAACCCTGCCCTTTATTTACAGGCTGTTGGTGAAGCAGCTCAGTGGCTGCTGCAGTTGGTGGGGAATTTATAAATTCTGTGCTGACAGATTTCTCTGGTGACGTCTCAGCCTGTGCATTGCACGGAAACTCAGCACCGCAGCTGCTGCTCATCCATCATGCCCAAGTGCCTGTCCTGAGCAGGAAGACCCCCAAGGATCTCCCAAGGATTCAGGGCAGCTTCATCAATCCCAGACCAGTGTCAGCTCCTTTGAGCCAGGATTAAACAAATGCCCTTTAATGACACTGAGCTTCATTGGGATCTGGAAATGCTATTTTTCAGGTTGTCTGTGAGAGCAGAGTCTCAAATTCTTTCTTTTCACCACCCAGGAGATCAGGTTGTTTATGAGAATTTAGTTCTAGCTGGCATCCCTAATCCAAATATACCCAGACTTTGGCAGTCATGACCATAAATCTCCTATATGTGAGTCTGGATCCTGATTTTGTGGCCAGACCTTTTCTTCCAGCAGCAGGATAAAAATCCATGTGCCAAGCAATTCCAGATTTTGTCCTATTTGGAAATCCCAGTCAAACTTCTCACTTCAGTAAGCCCCATCCATCAGCACCTCTGTGGGTTTCTTACCCTTAATTTGCTTTATTTACCTTTGTTTACCAGAAGTGAAGCACTGCAGGGAAGGGGCCAGGCAGCTGTTGGCATCCAGGTGCCTGCATTGCTGCAGAATTCAATACTGACATCAGTTCAAAGGATAACAAGAAACAAACAGATAAAACAAAACAGCCTTATCAATAATTAAATTAAATTTGATTTGCCCTAAAAGGCAAACAGATCATTAAAATTTTTAAAGGGCACAAACCAGCATCTAACATTGACCATTACATTTCTGTGGTGGTGACAAAACTATCAATATTCCAATATTACAATCTTTGAAGTGTACAGATGCAATAAATATTAGACAAACATTTGCTGACTGAGTTTTGATGTCTTTCCCTTGGTTTTATAGGCTGAGTGTGAGCTACAGCTGATGTTAGATTTGCTCCTGAACTCTCCTTTCTGGATTTCTTTACTGCCTTGGTATTATCAGGGTGTCCATCTAAAATAGAATTCAAGTGCCACATTCATTTTACTTAATAGAAACCCCACATACAATTCTTATATTTGTGTAGCAACATTAATATGACACACCAGGCCTTTTATTCCCTGGTATATTCACAAACTATAAAGCTCTATTCGAGTGTTAATTTTTAAAAGAATATTGTTTGTTTGTCAGGGTGTGCAGGGAGGGAGGGGCTGGCATTTCCTTGGGCACAAATGGAACTGATGGAGGTGCCCAAGGGGGGGAATCAGCTCCTGGCTCAGGATTTATCCTCTCACCACATCTTCCAGAACTGCACCACAAAGGTCTCTGACTGCTCCACATGACATTTTGGGCTTTCCTCTTGGAGATTTCTGCACTCACAATTAATTGTTTCTGGACCCAGATAATCCATATTTAACTACTGGCAATGTTCATGCACCCAACCAGCAATTTGAGTGGGGGAAAAAAAACCCTCAAACACTTAAAGATGCTGTGATTTGCATGGCAATACTCACCCCCATCTCCTCCTTTAGGTCTGTAAGAATTCTGCCGTTTGAAGCTGTCCTACTGAGTTGCCATGGCAACGAGAAGAAGGAAAAAAAACCCCATCAGCTCTGAAGATTGCAGTTTACAAGGACTGTTCTTCACTCCTCAGCCTCAGTTGCTCCAGTTTAGTTTGCAATCTCACTCAATCTGTCCAGCTGTACCTTGGTGTTCGACAGCCTCCACCCCTGTGCCCTTTGGCCCTGGATTCCTCCTGCGGGACACAAGGTTTACTCAAAATTTACTCTGAATGTTAAAAGACCATGACATCCAAAACCCCCGCCTTGGGGTGAGCAGAAAAAAAAGAAAAAAAAGAAAACAAAAAACAACACCACAAAACCAGATTGACTCCATTTTTTTCTATCTGTTGACTTGTTGCTATTCAACTGTTCAGAAAATATTTTGTCTGTGGGTTAGTATTTGTATATGTATGAGTGTATGTATATATATATATTTATATAGAGAGAAGAGTTATACCACAGGTTTAGCTTTTATAAAAAGTTCATCTGGAGGGTGAGAGAAAGGAGGGAGCAGAAGAACAACACAGCCACAGATGAATTGGAGCTGTCCCAGCATGGCTAAACCTGCTGTGTTTGCTGTCCAGAGCAGCAGAGAGCCCGTGGCCCTTCTCGTACCTCAGGGTCAGCAAACAAGAAATGCAAATGCCCAGGTTTGTTCCTGCTCTGAGCTGCTCTCCCTGCCCCAGGGGGAGCTGGGGATGCAGGAGGAGCAGCCAGGTGTGAGCAGCTCTGCCTGATCTGAGGAGCCAAAGGGCTGAAACGTTGGCTGGGGCAGGTGACAAAATGTTTTTATCAGCTCTGCAGGTGAGAAGCTGAGTCCAACAGCAACGCTCAGTGCTTGCCAGAGCACTGATCTCTGCCTCAGCCTCTGGGCCAGCAGCAGCACAGGTGCCCTGTTCTATAAATACCCTCACACCCACACCAACCCATCCTTTTGGATATATATATACATACATACACACGTACACACAGTTTCCACTTAAGAGTAACGAGAGCATTTCTTTGTGTGTGTAAACTTACCACACCTGTTTGCAGACAGGGGAAAAAAGGGTGTTTGTTCTCTATGAATATGGATCCTTTTTTATTCTGTGAGCATGTAAGGTCAAAAAACAAAACAAAAAAAAAATCCTTCTAACTGTATGAAGATGATCATCTTGTTAATAAACTGTAAATGATCCATCAAAGCTCACACCAAATTTTTATAAAATTAACACAAAAAAGTATACTAGTGACAGACTGTGGCTTTTATTAGAGCTTGGCAGTAACTAGGGTAAGGTAAGTGTCTTAGAATATTTTAATAAACTTGCTTATTTAAAGTTTAAACAAGAAAGCTTCCTTATGCAATAGAACTTTGCAGCTGCACTCTTTAGTTAGCATTTTTACAGTAATTATGGGTCACACTCGATGGCATCCTTACTACAGTGAGAGTATGAGCATACCTTCCACACCACATCTATGTTTCAATAGTAAAGATTTTTGGAAGCATTAAAACTAAGTCCAGACATACATTTAGTTTCCCATAATGCTACACTAGATATTAAATGTGTGTTGGTGGTTAAAATTTGCTGTACAATAGCTTTTCTCCGACTTCCTGTATTATACCAAATATGAAACAGGTTTTTTCTTTTTCTTTCTTCCTTTTTTTTTTAATCAAAAGGAGTAATAACAACAGACAGAGGAAAAATGAGTTTGTGTTGTGAGCTTTCCTAACCTTGTAGATTTCTTGATAAGATATGAGCTGCCTTCAGACCAGTTTTTCTCTTGCAGCTGAACTCCTGCAGTCCTGACCAAGTGGAATCTCTTGTGTCACCCAAGTGGCACTTGAGGGTCACTGGGAGCTGGTCAAGGACACCAGGAGTGGCTTTGGCAGCTCCAGGCATCCCAGCAGGGAATTGCCTGACCCCAACCCTTGTCATGGGCACACTCCTGATCCTCTCTCCCTGCCCATGCCTTGTATGGACCCCACCTGCTGCTTTGCCATCAACAATCACATCTTTTTTATTAAAAAAAAAATAAAAAAATAGATAGATATTATTTTCAAGCAATTTTTTTTTTCCAAAAGGAACAATTTATCTACTGTATGGCACCTCTGGAATTCCAACGTGTATGTTCAATGAATGCACCCAAAGATATTCTGCACCCTGTGCTTTGAGCTACAAAACCTCTATCTTGAATAAAAGAAATTATATTACCCTGCCCCACAAATACGCTTTTCTACTTGCTTTTTTCCTCTCTCCACCCAGCCAAACCCACCTCTGGAAAGACCCCCCCCTTGACTTTGGTGTCATTTCTGTCAAATGCCAGAAAAATCTGCCCTTCCCTGCTTTAAACCCAGGCTCACAGAGCGTTTGGCGAATCATCCCAAGGGCAGCCAAATGAGGAGCCAAGAGAAAACTCTTCTGCCTGGAGCTCCACAGCGAGGGGAAGACTCTTCCTACACCCTGTGCCCAAGGAAAAGATCTTTCTTCTTGGATCCCCTGCAGGATTTTGATGTGCAGAGAGGTCAGAGCCTGGCTGAAGCTCTGACCCGAGCTGCATCCAAGCCTCCATTCCCATTTTCCCTTTATTTCTTCTCCCACATTAAAGCCTCCCAGCCTCTCCCAAGTGTCCCAGCTCCACAGGAGCCCATCCCAGCCATGCCAGGAGAAGATGAAGCTGCCATGTTCATGTTCCTCCCCATTTATCACAGACTGTGGCACGTTCATGGTGTGGCACAAGCAAGGAACCACAGCAGAATCTGAATTTTCCTACCTGAACAAAGGGTGTCACCTCTGGCTCAATAAACCAATGTTCATTTCCTGCAACAAAGGAACAACAATGATTTATCCATTTTCCTACAATATAATGAAAAAGCAGAATATTTACAAAATTGGTTGTATTATTTTCTAATAGTTGACTCTGTTTACCATTAATTCAGCTTAATTGATTCAACATTAATTCAAGCTTGCTGTTTTTATAACACATCCCTTATTCCTACCCAGCTGTTTTAGCCCCACCAACAGCTATTTCAGCCTGTGTTTGTAGGTACATAAATGCTGTCTAGAGTTGGAAAGGCAGTGAACTTGTTGATTATCATTTTGTAACATGCACAAAATTTTTTATTTGTTAAGGTCATTTCACTTGGAAAGACTCTGTGCTGTTGAAACAAAAATTGGGAATAACAATCAGTGAGAGGGGTTTATTAGCAAGAGAAAGGTCTCAATTTTGGCGTGCTTGCTAATTGAACCCTGGTCTGTGCTCCTCGTGTGTGCTTTTCCACTGTGCCTGTGTGCATTTCTTAATGTCCTTTTTGCTCAGTAGCTGTAGGTCTGAAGAGTAAAAATAAGGAAAAAGAGCTGAATTTCCTGCTGGGTGTGGAGGAAAATGTGGAGGTGAGGGTGGAACACTGGCAGCACAGTCCCTGAGCCCTGTTCTCATCGTGTTTACGCTGCTGGAAGTCAAACAGCAGCTCCATCACCAGAACTGATGTTCAGTCCATCATTTTTAGGTGGAATTTTCCCTCCCCACATCTTGCTTTTTGCTGCTGGCTGTGAACAGTGAAGCTGCAATGTTTGTCTCAGGATTGCTGCGTGCTCACACCTTACCAGAAGCCTGGGGTTTGTCACACCCAGCCACGCACAGGTGCTGACCACCTGAAGGTGTCTCCAGGGCTCCCAGAACAATTTGGTTTTACCTTTATTTGCAATGGATGGGGTCAAATGATTTGTTCTGTTCTCTTGCATAATCATTTTTTGATTACTATAATACAAACCTCATTCATTAAATTATGGACTCAGAAGCAGTTTGTAGGGCCCTATCTCAAATGCCTTATCACTACAAAAAGACACCCGCTGTATTGACAGCTTTTGTCTTTCCTTTGCAAAGGCCTCTTGTCTGAAACACTGAGAAAGCTGCCAATTTTCTTCTCAAATGTTACTGATCCACTCGGAGCAGAATTCTGTGCACAAATAATTTTACATCACTTGCCCTAAAGGCTAAGCTGCTTTTGGAATAGGTTTAAAAATGTCTTATTTAATTAAAAAAAAATATATTAAAGTCTCATTGGCTTGAGACCACCAAGTCTAAAGCAAAACTCTGCTCCTGTCTTGCCTTTATTGCACCTCTAGAAACTCTGTTGTCTGAGAGATCCAGCCCAAGGCTGACACAAAGAAAAATAAAACAGCAATTACTTCCTTGCAGTTAACTCTGTGCTCTTTAGCAGTCACATGCAGTGCCCATTAGCAATTATCATTATAGGTATTCTCTTCAGAGCAGACAGAGCTGAGTTTTTAAGGCACATGAGGCACTGGCTGCCCTGTCCTGCCTCACCCCAGGACACTGCAGCTGCTTTGGGTTGGTCCCAGTGGGATGGATGCATCCCCCACCCTCACAGGAAGGTTTCTGGTTGCACAACTGCTATGTGTGTATATATGTAGATATATAGAGATATACACATATAAATATATATATTATATATATGCAGGTGGAAGGATACAACACGGGGGACTTGGAATAAGCAGCTTAATTCCCTCAATCAGGGATGAATTAATGAGATAAGGGACAGCGTGGGCTGTATGTACTGGACCAGTCTGATTTAAAGCAAATAAAAAGGGCAAAAAGCCCACACACCAAACCCCAGGCTTATCTCAACTCTCCTGTTGTATTTCTGCCACCCTGAGCTGTCCCCTCATACCACAATTGCATCAGCTGAAGACATGCATCATTGTTTTCTGACTCATTTTCAGTTGTCTGTGCATCAGCAGGTCACAGGAGTGGAAAGGGAAGGGTTTAGAGCCAGAATTCCTCATCCCTGAGCTTTCAGTGGGACAATGTGGGACGTTCCTGAGCTTTCAGTGGGACAATGTGGGACGTTCCTGAGCTTTCAGTGGGACAGCTGTTTGGGAAAGTTTCATCCATCCTGGAGCACTGCACTCCCCCTCTGCATCAGCAAGTGACTGCACTCTGAGATGTGGGGTGACAGGAATGTGGTGCAGAGCCAGGCTGGGTGTTTGGATGTGCACACACCCCCTGCCTGAGGAATAAATCCGTGTCTGGGGGGCTGTGATGGGGAACTCAGCACAAAGGAGTTGTGTTGGTACTGCCGTTTCAGCCAGAACCCTCCTGCAAAACCACACCTACCCCAAACAACCTCTGTCCCTCGAACTTACCATCAAGATTATTTTTTTTTAATTTTTTTTTTCATTTTTAATAGCCCAAGCAAGGAGGAAAACATTTTGTTTGATTTTCAAGATGCTTAATTCAGCTGCTTTTCCAGTTAATCATTCCTTTGGGCCCTAGTTGCTGAATCGCTTGCTGTTTCTGAGGTGTAAATAAACATTTTGATTTATGATGTGGTTGCAAAGAAACTTGTAATTTATTTGTGAAATGCTCAAATAAAGGATGTATGGGCTTTTACCTTCTGTCTGGACCTAGACCTTGCCTCAGGAATGGAGGGCCACAAAACGACCTCCAGACTGGCAAAGGAATGGAAACACCTGTGCTAAACATCAGAAACCCCAGGATGTTCTTAGGGAAGGAGAAAAATTGCAGCCTTTATGTGGTTTGAGAATGAGAATTTGGAGCTTGGAGAGGTAAATAAAATCATAGAGAATGGTTTGGGTTGGGAGGGACCTCAAAAATCATCTTTTGAATGATCTAAAGATCAGGGACACCTTCCACCAGAGCAGGGCCCTACCCAGCCTGGCCTTGGACACCCCAGGGATGGTTTGACCACACAAGAAAAAGGTTTGCTCACCAAAAAGCAGAGGTGAATATTCAGCTAACAACAATAATTTGCTGTCTAAAGCCCCATTTCCATTGAAGAGGTTGCCTTGAGCCAAACCCAAACCAGCTGTGCCCAGGCTGGACTGCAGCCAGGAGCTCTCATGGATTTTTGTGCATTGCCTTCCTGCCTCACCTGGTCACCCATCAGTTCAGCTTAGAGAGAGCAGCCAGGCACAAGAACTGCACAAACACCACAGAAAACTGAACAAATGCCTCCTTGCCAGGGAATTCTTGTTCCAGTGTAAAGCTAAAGCCTGCTGCCTTGCTGAAATCCCTGCAGGTTGTATTTTAGATCTTCTAGGAAGTTATCTGAAGTGACAGAGCCACACAAAGGTGGAATATCTCTGAAAATAGCCTTTTAATACCTGTGAGAATAGAGGAAGCTGGGGAGGCAGGGCAGCAGTTGAAGCAAACATTTGAGTGCAAGCCCCAGCAGCTTTCTGCCACCGAGACCCACCTCCAGCTCCTGCCCACTGCTGATGCTTTTCAGGCTTTGAATCTAAAGGGGTTTTTTCATGTGGTCCATAATAAGTAGAGGATGAAAGAGCCCACATGAAGCTTGTGGTGTAATTGAGCAGAAGGTCATCCATTACCTGAAAGCCACAGCAAACCTGTGTCACCTCCTTTGGTCTCAGCCGAGCTCGTTGTCCTAAACCAGCGCTGGGAAACAGCACAAAGTTAAACCATAAGCAATGAACCGTTAACAGAGGGAGAAAATGCTGGATGGTTTTCAGCTGGGGGAAGTTTTGTGCTGCCCTTTGAACCCTCCTGTGTCTCATGTCACACCTCCCGTTCCAGAGTGCACGCTGCTGTTAGCTGGGAACTTTGCACAGCTTGGCCCAGCCACGGCTTTTCTCCAGCAACAGGAAAGCAGAACAATCCCTCTGCCCTCAGTGCAACCTCCTTACCTGCAGAAACAAAGCAAGGGTCACTGCTCCTGCTGCAAAGCTTTGGGGAGGCTCAACCTCCTCACCTCTGGCCGGACTCTACTCATCCTCCTGCTGACCTTTGGCTGCTCCCGTGGTCTCTGCAGCGGGTGACTCCAGCCCAGCACTGCCCAGCTGTGTGTGGCAGCACAGCCCACTCCTGTCACTCCTTTCCCAAGCCACTGCCCCACATCCAGCTGTGTATGGCACCACATCTCACTCCCCTGACTCCCTTCCCATCCCACTGCCCCACATCCAGCTGTGGAACATCACCACCAGCTCTGTGGCTGGATGCACTTCCCAAAACAGGCCGTCCAAAACAAGAAAAAAAAAACCATTTTGGCTCCTTGATTACTGCCAGGTATGCTGAACGCTCAGAAAGCAAAGCCTAGCTGGACAGTTGTAATTAAGCGTGCCCCATAATTAAAAGCAGTGATTATGACCTGCCTTGGGGTTGCAGGGTGCAGTATTGGCTCAGCTGGCACCGAGGCAAATAGCGTTTGGTGGGATTTATGCACCTGGATCCCACTGGAACCATTGAAACCCTAAAAGCCTAAGAGCTGAATGACCCCTCCCCCAGCTGATAAAATAATTCTACAACTCTAAAGCATTTCCTTTGGTTTTAAGTCATCATGAGCTAATACAGGCACTAAATTTTTTTCCTACATCTCCAAGGTAACTTAATTGGCATCATGTTTCATACTGAGCAAAACCAGCAAACCCTCCAGAGAACAGGGGCCCCAATTAACAGATTCCCAGCCTTTCATATCCTTGATTGCTGAAAAGAAAAAAGAACATGGGGGATGTGTAATTCATGTGGGGATCACAGAGAATGTGACAGAGTCCATAGATAAAGCACAGTAGAAACCACATACTGCAGTAATTAGAAAAGCTGCTGTTACAAGACAGTGTCCAAAGGAAAGATTTTGACTTTTTGTGCCATTAAACTCATGTGTCCAAGCTGAGACCACTCCCTGCATCATGCCAGATCCACCCCAGTGCTGGAGAGCCCAGCCACAGTGCCTGGGAAGTTGTGCCGTTGTTACCAACGCCAGAAACTGCATTCATCCACCTGACAGTGGCTTGCTCCTGGATCCTGCGTGGAGAAGTCAAAGCAGAAACGGCTCTAGAGAGGAATCCTTTGTGCTGAGAGGTACAGTGACCCTCTGGACCCCCAGCCCTGCCCAAACCAGCCTGGCAGTGGGGATTTCACCCTCCTGCCAGGGCAGGCACAGGGATGTGACAGCCAAAGGGACACAGGGCAGGGACACCACCCCAGAACCTCTGCCAGGCCCTGGGCAGAGAGCTGGAACCTTCCAGAGCCCCACATTGAGCTGGGCTGCCACTCAGCATTGGACACGCAGGAAATGAAACAAGAGTTATTTGTGGAAGGTTTTTCCCTTTGGCTGGGTTTTCCCCCTCTGTCTCACCTCAGGTTTCTGTGCACTGATGTTCTGCCATCACTCCTGCCCTGGCACCTTGTGCAAGACCCATCAGGGCTCTCTCTTTCCTCACTTCTGGAATAAATCTACTTTTAATTGCAGCTACCTCTCTTCACTCATACCTGAGGAGCTCAGCCCTTCCTCACACTCCTAATTCCCTTCTTCTGGCACTGGGCTCTTTGTTCTTTAGCAAACAAGCTCCTGAAGCAAAAGTAAATGAGTGCTGTACTCACATCTCTTCTGGGCTGGAGTGGATGCAACCCAAGGCTGGTTTTCTTCAGATCTTTCTTCAATTTCAGGCAAATTCCTCTTGCCACTGCAGCTCTTCCTAAAGAGGTGGAAGATATATTAAACCATATATCCCTACATTATCCAAATCATTTGTGGATTTCAATTAACCTTCCTCTGTATTTCCTAGTATCAAAAACAATAACCAACTGTCATCATCACTCCACAATCACCCCCAAACAAACATAGAATTAACCCCAGAACTAACCCCCCCCCCAAAAAAAAACCAAACAAAAATACAAACCATGATGATAAATCATCAACCAGTCACCCACCAAATTCGATGTTCTTGTAGCTTCTGAGCAGTTAAACTCCATCATTTAGTGAAGGTATAGCTCATTCAAAACACAGCTAAATAATTAGGTGCGCTAGATTTATTGTTCAAATCAAAGCAATAAAATATGTATACATATAAATATAAGCTGTTCAGGTGATGAGCTTCTTTATTACACACACATAAAAATAATAGGCTATTTTTAATTGCTTATTAAACAGTGAATGCTCATTACAAACTGGGTTCATTAGGAAAAAAAAATAACATGCAATTAAACTATAGTACAGACTAATTAATATGGGAATTGGGGCAATTCTGATGCCTTTAAAGAGGTGGAAGTGGGGACAGTTGGCAGCATGGGTTTGTACACTCATCTTCATTGGCCTGGCAGGTGCATTTCCTTCTACTGCAGGGCTTTGAGAAGGTTCTGGTTTTTGGTTTCAGTTCCAGAGGAAATAGAGGGGGCTGAAATGGCAATTTTTTTCTGTGGGTCTTCACACAGTCTGGACAAAAGATAAAAGATTCATCTACTTACCCCATAAAACACCTCTCCCTTTGTTTCTGTGCAGACCCTCTCTTGGCACTCTGCATCTTTCCTTTAAACAAATAAATGCAAAATGACCTAAACAGCATTCTGAGCCTGCTCAGCCCCTCAGCCTGGAGCATTTTCCCTTTAGCAGATCCCTGCAGGTTCGTTCTTCCCAAAGGCTGCTGTGCCATGAGCCACTGCTCAAGGCTGTGCCCAGTTTCCTGTGAGTCAGGAGACATTCACCAGGCACAACCCAGCCTTCCAGGGGAAGGGTTTTACTGCATTTCTCATAACTGAAAGGACAGAAGAATGCTCTATTTCTCAGCAAATACCACTGAGGGAGCCTGCTAACCTTTTTTTTTTCTTTTTTAATTTATTTTTAAGTCAATCCAACCATTTTCCTGTTTAGAAGCAGGATGTCACGGGACAGACAGGGAAGATTTGCCCCTCATTTTTGGTAGCATGAGCACCACAGAGAGGTGAAGAGCAGGGATTTACTGAGAACAGCCGAGAACACCCAAACCCAGGATGGTTTCAGACTAAAAGCCAAAGTTTGCTGCTGGTGCTCTCCCCTGGAATTCTGAGTCCTGTTGTGCAGGTGGGAGCTCCAGGAAGCACCAGCTCTGATTTCTGCCCTGTGGAGGTCAGTCTTTCATTACAGAACACGATTTCAAATTTGCTGCTCCCACCAGAGCTGAGGGTGTGCTCAGCACCTGCAGCGTGGCTGGGCCACGGTTTTGGGAACCCAGCTGAGTCTTGCTTTACACCTGAGCACATTTGTACAGCACATTGTGAAAAACGCCAATCACTTGGGTTTTTTTTTAAATTTTAAAAATTTAATACTAATAAAATGGTTATAAAAATAGTAATATAATCAGAGTAATAATAATTTGGACAATTTGAATTAGGACAATATGAGACAATAGAGACAAAGAGGTCCGGGTACCTTTTTCTGGGCAGCATGAACCCAAAAAAGGACACACATTAACAGAGGATTAACCCTTAAAAACAAAAACCTGTTGCATATTCATACACCTCATACATGGTGCATAAATTCCATTCAAACACAGGATTCTGTCTGGGCAGTGTCAGCTTCTACCTCTGAATCCTGACAGCGCCTTTGAGGCAGGAAGAAGTTAATTTCTTCTGATAATGGGGCAATAAATTCTTTTTCTCTGAAAGATTCAGGTGTCCTGTGGCTGCTATCTCAGTGCAAGCCCTTTCTTTAAAAAAATTATCCTACCTAGCATAGTTCCTATTTGAACATTTTGTTATAACCTAAAACTATATTTAACACACTACTTCAGAGAATTAATGCAGCATTACTTTCTAACACAACACATACAATATTCATCTTAATATTTGCGAAAAGCCAATCATAAAATACACATTTTTCACAACATTTATACATTTACCCCAAAGCACAAGAGTGGAAAATCAGCTCGGCTTTGGTGCTGGAATGTTTCTCTCAGTTTGCAGAGCTGTAAATGCCTCTGCAGGACAGCACACTCTGCTCGGATGTGGGAGCATCTCCACCTCATTTCTGGGTTATGTCTTTGATGGACCAAGTGATTATTTTTCAGCCAATGATCCAATTTACACATAAAATAAAGTGTCCTCCAAAAAAAAAAAAAAGTGTTTTTTGAGCTGTGGTGAGGAGCAAAACCCATTCACAGGCACTCATTCAAGAGAGGTGTCACTGGCCTAACACTCCAATCCCTCCCTTGTATTTCATTCTGTTATTTCTCTGATAATAAATAAATAAATTCCCCGTTGGTGTAGGGCTGTGAGAGATGAAATAATTCATTTTTTTCCCCCACGTCAACAGTGCTGATGGAGCCTGGCAGCAGCTGAATCCTGGCTCGGGCTCCTGCTCTGTTTTCCTTATTAACATTTTGCTTGGCTGTCCCTGCCAAAGTCCCCTGGACATCCCCGAACTCTGAGAATTGTTGCAAACATTGCGAGGTCCGAGTGTGAAACGAGCTGCACGGAGCCCCCCGGGATGCTGTTAGCAGTGAATTCCCAATAACCCCGGGCTCACAGCAAACACCAGGCACCTGCTCAGCCGCAAACACGCTCCTAAATTGACACCCAATTATCGCCGCATATTTTAGCATAATTTTTGCACCTTATCTAGGACCTACCATGAGCCTTGAAAGCCTGCTCATTAATTTAAAAGCAGTTCACAGAAACCAAGACAAAAATGAGAATATGAAGGATGGGAGTACGCAAGAATCCTAGAATTTTAAGAGAATTCTAGAAAGATTTCTCTTATGTGCTGCAATTCTGGTTTAGTTGGATGCGAATTGAGATAACAATTTATAGAAGACAGGTGCTTAATCTTAATAATTACCTCTAAGGTACCATAAGCATCTAAGAAAGATTTCCTTTAAAAACAAACAAAAAAAAACCTAAAAAACCAAACAAAACAAAACAAACAAAAAAACCCCCAAACCCAAAGCAAGCAAACAAACAAAAAAACCCAAAAAACCCCAACATCCTCCCCCCAAAAAATCCAAAAAAACCCCAAAAAAACCAAAAAAAAACCAAAAACGCCTCAAAACCCAAAACAACCACAACAAATATTAACAAAGACTCCAAACCTCCCAAAATAAAGAAATTAAGTTGAAAAAAGGAAAACAGTGCTCCAGAAACATTCCTTGTAACCATGAAATACCTTAAGTATTTAAAAATTATACATCAACATTTTTAGACTGGGGAGCTAAAACTTAACGTCTAAAATAATTTTAAAAGTATTACATGCTTTCAACCATTACTTACATTGTAAATAAATTTGTTTTTTCAACAGTCTGCTATAAAAATAAAAGACAACTCTATGCATCCAGCGGGCCAAGAATGAGCACAGCCCTAAAAAGCAAAATAACCCAACTCTTAATCCTACATACAATAGAAGGGCTGTGAAGGGAGGTGATTTCAAACTCAGCTGACTTTTCCAGCATTAATTTCGAGTTTTTTAATTCCTGCAGCCTGATGCAAACTGCCTCTGAACCATGGTTAATGGTTCACGTCCTTTAACCATGGTTCTCTCCCTGAATGGTGAGCTCCATGGGCAGGATGGGGTATTTGGATTTTGTGTTCATGCCGGACAAACTGAACTTCCCAGAAGCCCCAGAGTGACTCTTTCTATTCACACACTGCTGCACCTGACCTTAAATCCTGTTCTTCACATCCTTCATGGCTGGGACAAAGGATTCTTCCAAGGAATGAGCGTTCCTGAGGATGGAACAGAGAAAATTCACCATGGCTGAGTGAGGAATATTGAATCTTTGATAGCTGAATTATTGCCTGCTGCATGCTCCACAGGGAAATCTGTGTCTGAAAACACCTTCCCCTGGTAGGGGCTGCAGAGCTGAGCACCCACACACCTTTATAGATGGTGAATAAATGGATATTCTCCATCTGGGGCTGCCTTGTTTCACATGGAGCTTCTCAAGCAGGAAAGTCGGATAATGGAGCCAGGTAATTTGCCTCCAGCAGGCAGGTTAAACCACAAATAAACATTATTCTGTATCATGTCCCAAAGTATTATTGAAAATAATACCTGAGCTATTACTCAGAGTGTTTTCTCCTGTTCCAGTAGGAAAATATACCTTCGTATTAACACAAAAAAAAAATGCTGGAACTGCATTAAATAAATTATTATGCCATCATAGCTGGGAGCAGATTTTAGCAGGGAACAGTTCTGGCTCCCAAACATTGGGATAACCTGGAAGAGTCTGTGCTGCTGTGGCCTTGGCTGTGTACAGGGACCCAGCCATGGTTTAAGGACACAATTTCACCTTGGAAGAGCTGTAAGGGGCTGTTTTGGAGTGCAATTATTCTGACAACAATGTGTCACTTGGAACCTCAGGTTAAACACACATTTAGTGATATTCACAAAGCAATTTTATTCTGATAGGCAGAGGAAATATCCAGAAACACAAACCAGAAGGCTGCACGTTTTTCCTGATATCCTTCTTTTTAATTTTTATTCCTCTTCTTGGACTTCCCCTTTTCCCCTAAAAGATTAATTTTGAAATATTATATTATTTCTATTATTCTAAATTTTAAAATTAATAATAATTAAAATATAATAAATAATAATTTAGCTCTAATAATCCTTCCCTGCTTCTTTGCTAGCGCTTCAGATCCACGTTCCCCCTCCACATCTGCAGTCAGGCAAGTCCCACTGACACCAACACCAGATTTTTAAGGGGGAAAAAATGTGTTCACTTAAGTGTTAATTACCATTAGCTGCCATTGTTTGCCATGTTAAATAACTTGTATTATCTTCCCTGCCTCGCTCCACGCTTGTTCTCTTACCTCCATTACTCATCCTCTGTTAACTTCTCTCTCCACCTCATTTCTGGGTTATGTCTTTGATGGACCAAGTGATTATTTTTCAGCCAATGATCCAATTTGCACATAAAATAAAGTGTCCCCCAAATGACTCACGTTTTCCTTCACTTCCAACAGCTTAATCTGTCACTCCCAAACGGTGTTTTCTAATGGAGCATCTCATTTTCTCCTTTCCTCTCCCCTCCTTTGCAGCCACACCAGTTGCAGTCTAACAATGAAGGAGATGGATTGATTAAATGGATGAGTTCTGCATGAAACTGTTCCAACTGGAGAAACATTTAATGGTGGTTAAATATTACACACTTGTACACACTGCCTGAAAAATGAGCATGACTAACTCAGCAGTCAGAGCCCTTTGAAAATGCCTTTCTGGGCAGAATTGGGCACGTTTACTGACATCAATTTTGTCATGCCAGCTCTAATTAAGCCTGTCTAATTACTTCTCTTACAAGGGTTTCAGGTTGAGCATATAAATTCCTAAGGCCATTATCTGCTGTAGGTGTAGAAATGTCCTGCAGAATAGCAGGGAGGGGAGGTCTGGAGGGAAAGTTAACACATTTCATTAGAGAATGTGACAGAACTGGGGGAGGTGACAAGGTTTTGGACACACAGGTCCAAAATATGCTAAATATCAGTGAGGAATGAGTTCACCATGTGTCCAAATGAATGCTCCTTTTTTTTTCTTTTTTTTTTTTCCTTAACTCTCTCAGCCGGTCAGATAAAATTACTATAAAACTTTTCTGCCTCATATTTTTCAAAGTTTGAAACCACTGCTACATATAAAACATATCCAGTGAGGAAAAGCAGCTTTTAGACGAAGGAACTTTTCTTTTGTTGGGTCTGTTTGCCACAAGGGAGAAAGGAAATAAAGGAAATTAAATGGCTCCTACTCACACATCATCTTGCCCTGGGAAATCTGTAATTCTGGCCTGCAGAATGGAAGAGATCCAGCAAGAGATCCATCCCCAAAATTGTCATAAAGGGATGAAGAGAAAGGAAAAGGAAAAGGAAAAGGAAAAGGAAAAGGAAAAGGAAAAGGAAAAGGAAAAGGAAAAGGAAAAGGAAAAGGAAAAGGAAAAGGAAAAGGAAAAGGAAAAGGAAAAGGAAAAGGAAAAGGAAAAGGAAAAGGAAAAGGAAAAGGAAAAGGAAAAGGAAAAGGAAAAGGAAAAGGAAAAGGAAAAGGAAAAGGAAAAGGAAAAGGAAAAGGAAAAGGAAAAGGAAAAGGAAAAGGAAAAGGAAAAGGAAAAGGAAAAGGAAAAGGAAAAGGAAAAGGAAAAGGAAAAGGAAAAGGAAAAGGAAAAGGAAAAGGAAAAGGAAAAGGAAAAGGAAAAGGAAAAGGAAAAGGAAAAGGAAAAGGAAAAGGAAAAGGAAAAGGAAAAGGAAAAGGAAAAGGAAAAGGAAAAGGAAAAGGAAAAGGAAAAGGAAAAGGAAAAGGAAAAGGAAAAGGAAAAGGAAAAGGAAAAGGAAAAGGAAAAGGAAAAGGAAAAGGAAAAGGAAAAGGAAAAGGAAAAGGAAAAGGAAAAGGAAAAGTTTTTTTCCCACGCACTGGGTATCTTACAGTGTTTGATCCACAGGTGGGCTATGAGGTCACCTGAAATTCAGCTCTTGCTCAGCCTTGCCAAGAATGAGGTCTTAAAAAAAAAAGAACCAAACAAAACCCAAACTAAACAAACAGAAAAACACCCCAAACCCAGACCTGCCAGTGCTTGAGGTGCCACGGGTGGCAGCAGCAGGGAGGAACCTGCCCTGACTGCAGGTACATAATGGCCATGAAAACACAGCATCAATTTCCATGAACCTACCCAGGATTATACAGAATGATTCTCCATGAGATCCACTCTCAAGTGCAAGTGGTGTTCAGTTTGAGGTATGAATTACAAGGAGCAGTTTCTTATCTTCTCCCTGCTGTTGCTCACAGAAATGCTGCCACCACATCTCCCTGCACAGCTCACCAAGCCCTAGAATTTTGTTTTCCATGTGCTTGACCAGTTGGAGAGGTCAACCAGGGCTGAAATCACAGTACCTAAAGTAAGAAATACAGGGAGCAGGAAGCAGGGCCCCAAATTAATTCCACTTTACAAACTCATGTGCTGATTTAAATGGGGGAAAAAGAAGCCATAAACTTATTCTCCTGAGTTCAATTGGGAACAAGGTTGGGCTGCAGGTAAAGCTTAATTACCACATGGCTTTAAACAGTTATTGCTTGAAGGGCTGGTGCCAGAATCACAGTTAGTTCCTATTTTATAATATTTAAAAAAAAGAAAAAACAGCCCCAGATTCCAAAAAAAGGCAACAGCACAACCCCCCCTCTAAACCCCACACACAAAGCACTAATTAATGTCTGTAAAGTGCACACATTTAATAGCAAAAGCCTTTTATTGTACACATTTACCATAATTTAGTCTGTGTCATTACTTGAATGTTGCCATTGTCGCTGTTTTACTGTGGCCTTGGCTTTTCTCATTTAAATACCTTTGTTGGAATTGAATTTGTTGGGGAAAAGCAGAATATTTGCAACACACACTGTATTCTGATCCAGCTGATAGCAAAGCCAAAGCTTTCCGAGCTCCAATCATATTCAGCATTTCTGTGGTTTTGTTTTAAGTGCAGAAACATAATGAAATAATTCCATACCATAAAGCTTGATGAAAGTGGCAATTAAAAAGGAATAGATCTGATACATCCTGCTCTCCACATTTTACACTCTGTAAAATGTAAATCACCAGCTCCACTAAAGCTTTCTCTTCTCATCCTGATTAGGCAAATATTGAAAACAATAATCATTTATCACTGACGTGAGCCTTTACCATGGAGCAGAAATGGAATATCCACTGTGGATATTCCATTTTCCACAGCAGACTGGCTCCCACATTAGTGGCTATCAGCACACTCCATGTCACTCCATCATTGTCTTTCACTCAAATCCTACATTTGTTGGAGCAGATGGAAAGTTTGTTTAAATTAATTGAAAGCATGCTGTGCACAGCTTGTGGCACCAAGAACACATGAAGAAGAAAAGAAGATGCATCAATTTCCTTTCTAAGATACCTATAACTGTGAGAAGAGATCTCTGAAGAAATCATCAAGATATTATGCTGCTTTTTTTTTCTCCCTTTAAGCAAGCTATCCTGCTTTGATTTCTACAAGAGGAGGATGCAGCAAAATTGGCCATGTGAAAAATAAATCTTCCTGGGGTGATTCACAATTGAATGGCCCAGAGAAACCTGGCACTGTTTGGGTTGCCTACAGTTCTTGGCAATACTGACAAGTCTGAAGGTTAATTACCTCTTCATCTATTTTAGTTAATGCTGCCTGCTTATATTTGAGTGCTCAGCTCTTCTTTTGTCATCACAGAGAAAATCCAGTGACCTTCTCTCTGAACCAAGAGACAAAGATGTCACCAGTGCCAGCATCACCCGTGCTCCTCAAATTGAGATTTCAGCTGAGCTCCTGTGCTGCTTCACAGTGACCATTCCCCAGCACCCTCACAGCTCCAAAACCACCACACAAATAAATAAATAGAATAAATCAGAGCTCCAAAACCACCATATAAATAAGGAGAATAAAAAAAATCAGTTCACTTTTACAGCTTTCTGAGCGAGCTAGAACAGAAAGGTTTATCACACATTCATTTAGTCCAATTTCTTTTATAATATTATATGTATATAATATAATAAAT
>NW_005054503.1:20976-41550 GCF_000277835.1 Geospiza fortis | reverse complement strand
GATGCCATTTGTTTGTTTTGTGTGCTCTGCTCTGCTAAAAACCTGCACAAAAAAAACGTTTGGGTTTCGATCCCTGTGGCCCAGACCAAGGTGACCCTCTGGCCCAAGCAGGAGCTGTTCCACCTTGTAAAGCAGCTGAAAGTGCAGAAATCCCTGAGGAAAAGCAGGAAAAGCAGTTCTGGGGTGCAAGGCGGGGAAAGGCAGGCAGGACACCAGGAATGTGCAGCACAAGCCCTGAGAGTGACAGGGAGCAGATGCAGCTGAGCTTTAGGAGTGATGGAGAGAAAACAGCGCCGCGTTCCAGTGTCACAGGGATATTTCATGGAAAATCTCTTTGCCAGGATTTCTTCTCCTGGCAAGACGAGAAGCCTCAGGGAAAAATTAAAACAATAATTATCTGATTTGCTTCTCCATGTTTCGCTCCTCTGGAATGTGATTTAGAGAATTGTTTACCCGGCATGTGAATTGTTTTAACTTAATGAGCAATCCCAGTCCAGCTGTGTCGGGACTCTGGTCAGCCACAGGTTTTTATTATTCATTCTTATCTAACCTTGTGATGTTTCCTTTCTCTTTGCTTTAGTATATTTAGTATATAGATATAGATATAGATATATAGATATTTATAGATAAATATTTATATATTTAGTATATTTTTTATTTAGTATAGTTTTAGTATATCAATTTCTTTTAATATAATATAGTATAATAATATAGTATAATATAATATAGCGTAATATAATATAGTGTAATAATATAATATAATATAATATAATATAATATAATATAATATAATATAATATAATATAATATAATATAATATAATATAATATAATATAATATAATATAATATAATATAATATAATATAATATAATATAATATAATATAATATAATATAATATAATATAATATAATATAATATAATATAATATAATATAATATAATATAATATAATATAATATCAGCCTTCTGAGAACTTGGAGTCAATTCTCATCTCTCACCTCATCCTGGGGACCCTCAAACACCACAACATTCCAGCAGGACTGGAAATTGGAGCTGCTGCAAACAAGGAATGCCCTGAAATTTGTTGGACTGAGAAAGGCCCAAGGACCCTGCACGGAAATGGGGAGAGAGCTGTCATTTCAATCCATCTTGCTGAGTTTTCTCTGTCTCAAATGCTCCAGTTTGCCTTCAGACAAAAGCTGACTTTTGAGGTTTAGTTCCTTTTGTTCACCTTGGTGCCTCTTCCCTCCTCAGCTCCTCTCTTTGGTGTCTCCACACGAGACTTTGCTTTTCTTCTCTGAAAAGGTCAAAAGGTAAGAAGAAGGTGGGAAAACATTTTTTACATTTGCTTTTTTTAGTCTTTCAGTCTTGAACTCCTCCAAGGCTGATGGGGAACAAAACTAAACTGTGACTTTCTGGGTTTAGAAACGTAACAATTCCTCTATAAAACCTCAAAGGAAAAAAATACATCCCACATTTTTTTCCCAAATTAGTCAGGTTATTTTGTACTGAGGCAGTTATGCCCTCCCCACTCTGAGTGTGGGTATTGAACCTGTGCTGTCGGGGCCTTATTTCTCCTAATCACTGATGTGTTTCATCACCTCTACCCCTGGCAAATCAAACACAACTCCAGCAATTGCACATGAAGAAGATAAAATAATGCAAACCTTTCCCAATCCTACCTGTCTGACCTCATCTTGCATCTTTCCAGACAGACTTCAGACCTTGCAGCTGAGTCCATCTCCCTTTATTTCAAGATCTGATGATATCACTTACATTTACTTGCGTTAAACATCCCCAAAATTATACTCTCATAAGATTTTATAAAATTCTTGCAGCCTGTGCTTTATTCCTACAGCTATCTTGATATCTCCTTGCTTTCCCCAAGTCTTTTATTTAAATTCTTTCCTTACCATTTTTATTTACTTTCAGCTTTGTCTTCTAAACCCTGGTGCCTGCAGAATTTTCGCTTTATTTTTACATGGTACAGATCTTTTATGGGCACTCAAGCCAGCATTTTCTTCTGTTCTTCAACCTGTAGCAAAAGTTTTTCCATTTCCTATTTAATTCACAGCAAAATCATGCTCTTTCCTGCATGCCAAACTCTTTGACTCATAAACAAGATGCAGCAGCAGAATAAAAGGGAAAATTTGGCTCAGAGTTCACAACTTCCCTTTGAGCACATGACAGGTGTGTTAGCTCCCATTAAGAAAGCTCTCTGGAAATTCAGAGGATTGCACAGGTAATCACTGTTTGATTAATAATTTACAACACCAACAGGACAGAAATGAAAATTGCGGAATGACAATCTCCAAGCAGCTGTGGGCCTGTCAAAAATGGAAATTTTTTACCCTTTTTCCTGTGCTCGGGCACTGCTGAAGCCCATGCTGAGCTGCCTTTCTAGAACACAGCCCCTACAACTCAGGAATAATTAGATAGTCAGAAAGGAACCAGGAATGCTTGAGAATTAACTTCCCACCTCCTAGTGTCACTCAAAGATTAATTTACCTAAAAACTAATTACCTGACACACCACAAGCACGGAACCCCCAATGAAATAAAGGAAAAAGGAAAAAGGAAAAAGGAAAAAGGAAAAAGGAAAAAGGAAAAAGGAAAAGGGAAAGGGAAAGGGAAAGGGAAAGAAAAAGAAAAAGAAAAAGAAAAAGAAAAAGAAAAAGAAAAAGAAAAAGAAAAAGAAAAACCTCAGAGCCTAACCAGAATTTTCCAGTTCCAAGTCTACACACAAGGAATCTCCTTCTGAAGACAAAAGTAAAATCTGCCTTCAGCATTGCAGGGCTGAGGCAGGAGCTGCCCTTGCACTGGAGTTCCATGTGGGGCCCTCTCACTGAGTTTGCCACTTAATGTCAGACTTGGAATTTACAGAACAGGGCTCTGGGGATGGTGCCTTGAGAAGGCTGAGCTGGAGCAGAGGCTGGGCAGAGCTACAGAATAAAGCAGGGATTTATTAAAAGGATCTCCTCCATGGATCCACCTTGGGCAGCACAAGAGCCCAGGCAGGGCTGCACCCAAGATGAACCAAAATGGTCCCAAAATGAGCCCAAGATGAACCAAAATGGCCCCAAAATGCACGAGCGCTCCCGGGGTCTCTCCCTTTGATCAGTTCCGCTCCATTTGCACCTTGCAGTTCATTGTCCCATTCCAGCTTTAGCCCAGGCAGTCCCACCCTGCTTGTTTTTCTCTCTCCAGCCCACGGTGTTTGTGCTCTTGGGGCTGAGATTTGGATCATTTGTCCTTGGTGCCCAGCTGGAGCAAGAATTGTTTTGTCTCCCTGCTCTGTGCACAGAGCTCACCATCCCAGAATGTGTTTTATTAGTCAATAAATCCTTAAAAGGTCTTGTAACTAGAAGTCTTGTGGTCTTCTGAACCATGCAGTGAAGATGTGAGCTGAACTTACCCTTCCTGCTTATGTGGAAGATAAAAAAATAAACCACATTATCTCAAACAATTCAGAGGTCCCGTCTCGAATTCTTTCAGAATTCCTCACAATGGGAAAACATCTTCCTTCTGTGGTTAAGCATTTATGCACTTTTATAAACTTATGTTTTTCAAAAGGCAACAGTTTTAGTCTGTTTGCTTTTTAGTCTGTTTGCTTTCCAGAAAACTTGAAGACAAAATTCTCCATTCCATCTCTCTGCCTTTGAAACTGGAGATACCCACCAAAAAAACCCCATCTACTTCAAATCCTTGGTTTGTGTCTCAGCACCAAGAGCAGCAAATGTGTCTGCATGTCCTCAGAACCCGCCACTGCTTTGTTCTTGGGGGGGTTCCAAGCCTGGGAACTGGTACCTTCATTTTATCCATCTCCAGCTGTGGGGCAGACACTGCTTTTGCTCCTCTCTGTGTCATGTGATGCAACTGTGAATTCCATTTTCCAGCCGTATTTCTCTGGATCCTCCTGCAGAAGCAATATTTCCTGCATGTTAATTCCAGTTTCTTTATGGGATAGTTGTTATGCACGAGTGATTAACAGGCCCCGAGCTATACTCAACCTGCTACCCACAGTAAATTGTTCTTTCTGTTGCTGCTGTCATTTCCTTTAAAATATCAAGCTGTTTTATAATTAAAGAGTCCCTTGAATGTCTTGTTTCAATAAACAATCATTCCTTCCACCGTGTGAAGTTCTCGTGCTAATAAACAATTAAACAGCACATATCATTTCTCTTGTCTCAAGAATCAACCTTTTATGGGGGACCCACTGAGGCTGAACCCAAGATGTGATGCACAAAAATGAAATTTCAGCATGTGCTGTGTGGCTCAGGACTAGATCTGCCCTTAATCTGCACATGGGGTGAGTTATAGAAGATTAATTGCTCACAGGAGTGTTTGGAAGCTTTCATATGTCACCCAGAAGATGGCTGAAGAGTTACTTATCTCCAGCAGCTTTATCCTTAATTACCTTGCTCGCTGATAATTCCAAATTTGGGATTCAGTGCGCAGCGAAAATCTCCTGTTTTAATTAGAGATTGTAACTTTGTTATACAATGTGTTTTCTATGATAAACGGCTTTTCCTTGAACACAGTTTTGGATATTTTGTGGAAAAGGCAACAGTTTTAAAAGTTTTATGTTATCAGAAAGTTTTTTTCCAGAACTGTAACATTGCAGAACACAATACAGGGATGCTGGGGCTTATGCAGGAGTGTACATTTATTTTTTCAGTCACTCATAACACTGACTATAATTTCATTGTTCTGGGCAAAAAAAAAAAAAAACAAACGAGTAATTAATGTGGGCTTTTTAATTTTTAATGCAATTTAATTAAAGTGTTCCTTTAAAGTGATAAAAGATAACCAAATTAGGAAATCAGATCAATTTATGGTCTTAACATCACCTATGAAACAGGTTTCTAATCACTGTTTTAATGAGTTACACTTTGGCAGCAAGTTTAAATTTCTAAATATTTGATCATAACAGCTCCTTGCTCTGGGTGTGTTTGTGCACCAGGATGTCTTATTTTTCTTTTCAGGTGCTGCTTCCAGTACAATTTTAGATAGATTCCCCAGCTGATAGAGGATGTCATCATTTTTCTGAAACACTGGAGGTACAGCAATCTGTGTTAGATATGAATTTGCCCCAAAGACATCAGTTTTTCACATTTAAGAGCGTTCTCTAAGACAAAATAGATCAGACACTGCAATCACCACACCAGTATTTTTTCAAATTACTCTGGATGCTCACTTGCCTTCACCTCTAAATGCCACACAACCCCAATTTCCCACTGGTAAGTACATTCTGCTGATGGAATTCCCTGTTAGAAAATTCTGCCCTTTCTCCATTCTCACTCTCTCCCACATTAAGTCATCTACAAATCCGTGGCCTGCTTCACTACAAACACACACGTGACAAATTGCAGAATTGCAGGGGCCTTTGCTGTCCAGAACCAGCAAAGAAATAAAGAAATAGAGCTGTGCTTAAAACACCCAGTATTAAAGATATCCTTCAAGGACCCCACGTGAACCCTTCATCACCTGAAAAAGGATTTTGCTTGTTTCATTCCCTGCTTTTTCCAGCGGCTGTTGGCTTTTCAGCATCTTTCAGTTTGGTGTGAGGTTGAAACTGCTCATTCCACTTCTGGAATTGCCTTGGGGCAATCCCTGTGGAGCATCCTGCTTCCTCCTGGCGGGATCCACAACCTCGGAGGCTCCTGCCACCCCTGGCTCAAGCCCTAACACAGTAAAAGTGTTCTCACAAACAGCCTGAGGGCTTTTTGTAGCATCTTTGGGACGGGAATTCACCTACCCAAACCCCAGGAGATGTTGCTGAATGACCCAGGTGTGCTCAGAGGCAGCCCTGGAACAGGACACCCCATCTCTAATTACTCCTCCCCCTGCTCCAAATTTTGGTTGCTTTATTCTCCCCTCATTTCCACCTCTTTGCACAGATGTGGCAATAAATTTGCACCTCATTTCCTTAAAAGCTTGCCCACTCACTTTTCTGGCATTTTACGTTATAGATTCCTTCCTGTTGGTAGTAGAGCAGCTTTTCCATAAACTCCCTAATCAATAGGAGCAGCTGAAAGCACTTGCAATACTTTGCTAGGCCCATCTCTGCTCTGCTGGTTCATATTTTAGCATGCTAAACACATCCAACAGGGTAATGGAGTTTTGTTTCTTCCCTCCCAGGAGTTGCATAACAATATTCCTGCACTCAGCAATGACACCCAGTTCTCACTGCATTTCTGCGCAATTTCTGGCAAAGTTTCAGCTTTTTCTTTTTTCTTTTTTTTTTAATTCAGATCACATTACAATTTTTATCCATTTTCTGTCTCCACCCAGGAGACATTAGAGCACTTCTCCCAAAGGTAAAGGGTTCTTCCAGCTACATGAAAACCCCATTTTTCAATGCCAGACCTGGTTCCTTCAGGTCTTTTTGTCTTTAGGATCATAAGCTTTTCATCCATATCTGGTGCGAGATTCTGTCATTAATCCTTTACCTTCCCCTTTCTGAGTCTCAGGATGGTTCCCTGCCTTGTTTTTGGCCAGAGGGGTTTGGCAGAATGTCCAAAGCAGGGCAGGCCATGGATCAACAGTTCAGCAAGGAAGCAGAGTCAGCAACACAGGACAGGTGAGAGAAGTACACAGAGCTCAGGAGATTTGAATGGAAATCTGTTTCTGGGAGCCAGGAAGGAGAAGGAACACAAAGCAAACCTTGGCAGGGAAGGGCCAGCCCTGCATGGCTGAGCAGGCAGAGCACAGCATGGGTTTGATATCCTCTGAGCCAGCTCCCAGCCCTTTGTCTGCCCTTTGCACCTCTGCATTTTCTCCTTCACAGCCTTTCTGCTGTCTCTAGAGAGGAGCAGTCCTTGGCACAAACCCCAGCACAAACCCCACGGGGCGCTGCTGTCTGAGGCTGTGCCCCGCACCCAGCTCTGCCTGGTGCCTTTCCCCAAAAAAACCTCATTTCCAAACACACAGAACTCTTGGCATGACATCTCTCCTCCCTGTGCTCACCTCAGATTATCCACCTTCCCCAAAAACCCACCCTAACCCCTCCTGATGGTTCAGTGGGTTCAGCCCTGCCAGCGCAAAAGGGCACGTCCTGAGCACGGTGAAAATGCCTCTGCAGATGTGGCAGAAGCATCCTGCAAACCCAGGAGCAGAGCATCCAGCCCAGGTCTCCAAAACTGACATTCTCTGCTTAGAAAATATGTGAGACATATTTCAGAAGGAGATCTGTATGTTCCTTTATGCTGCTTCCAGAAAAGTCATGTGTGATGTCACAAAGGAGGAAACCAGAAACACCTGACATCATTGAATTAACCCCATTCCAACAAAAATCAGTAGGAGCCCACAGATCTCCAGAGCTGAGATCCTCTGATTAGAAAATATTTCAGGCATATTTCAGAAGGAAATCTATGAGTATATTAGTTTATAGTGCTTTCAGAAAAGTCATGTGTGATGTCACAAAGGAGGAAAACAAACACCTGACATCATTAAATTAACCCCATTCAAATAAATCAATAAATTAACCCCATTCCAATAAAAATCAGCAGGAGCCCACAGGTCTCCAGAGCTGAGATTCTCTGGTTAGAAGATATATGAGGCAGATTTCAAAAGGAAATCTGTGAGTATGTTAGTTTATAGTGCTTTCAGAAAAGTCATGTGTGATGTTACAAAGGAGGAAAACAAGAACCTGACATCATTAACTTAACCCCATTCCAACAAAAATCAGCAGAAGCCCACAGATTTCCAAAGCTGAGGTTCTCTGGTTAGAAAATACGTGAGGCATATTTCAGAAGGAGCTCTGTATGTTCCTTTATGCTGCTTCCAGAAAAGTCATGTGTGATGTCACAAAGGAGGAAAACAAACACCTGACATCATTAAATTAACCCCATTCCAATAAAAATCAGTAGGAGCCCACAGGTCTCCAGAGCTGAGATTCTCTGGTTAGAAGATATGTGAGGCAGATTTCAGAAGCAGATCTGTATGTTCCTTTATATTGCTTCCAGAAAAGTCATGTGTGATGTCACAAAGGAGGAAAACAAACACCTGACATCATTAAATTAACCCCATTCCAGTAAAAATCACCAGGAGCCCACAGATGAGGGAGTGAGTTGGTGATTTTTTAACATTACTCTCTTCTTTCAAAATCCATCTGAAAATTGATTTTTTTTATGTTAGTGGGGATTTTTGAAGGTGTACAGCATATTCCGTGCAAACCACAGTGACAAAGTGCCCTTCAACAGCTAAATGCAGTGTACTGTAAGTGAAAAAAAGGAGTGAGGAAAAGGTTTTAGAATTCTTAAGAACTATTGAAGAACAAAACAAAAAGCTGCTATATTTTAGAAGAATGAGTCCATCTACTGCCCATCCATGAAACATCAGCTATTTACTTCACCTTGTCTAGAAAATGAGCCACCAAACTGAAGAAAAAATAAAAACCAAATCAAAATCCATCTAAATGAGCAGTTTGGTGTTCTTAGTGTAAGAACAGAGCAGAATTTCAGTGGTGAACTCTCAAGAACTGTTTGGATTACAAATACAGCAGTCACAGAACAATTTTCCTTTGAAGCACAGAGAGCCAAATGAGTTATCACAGACAGAAATATCACATCAGACACGGGGAATTCAGCCCCCAGTGTTGGTCTCTGGGCTGATGCTGAGCATGTTGGCAGAAATCTTCCACCCAGATTATTAGAGGAGATTTGCAATAACATCCTGCCAGGGAAGGGCTGGACCAGCTGTCCAGGGCTGAGCTCTCATGAATTTTTCTTTCAGGGACCAAATGACAATTCAGGACCTCTGGGATCTCATGTGCCTTGAGCTACAGCCAGGATTTCAAGTAAAAGCCATTTCTACCTAGACTGGAGGCTTAGAACTATCACTGGCAGCCATCAATTCTGCTGAGTGAGGATTATAGATACGTGTTTATTTCTTTATAAAATACACATATATACTGGCACACGCACAATGCTTTGATGGCCTGGCAGAGGGAAATCCCAATGGCAGTATTTTTTAGTAGCCTAATGCTGTAAAATTTCCTTTTTTTTGTACCAGACAACAAAAAACAAACAAACAAACAAACAAACAAACAGAAAAAAAAAAGAAAGGGGGTAGGGAGGGGAGAAACAGCAAGACCTTAAGCTAAAAACTACCTAAAAACATATCAGTGATTTAAATCAAGAGATCCACTTCTTACCACTCTGTGACACTTTAGGTCTTTCATTTTTCTTTTCTTTCTCACCTCTCCCCTTATTTTTCACCTTTGCTCTCAATTTCTTCGTTCTCTTTAATTACCATCCTTCTAAATCTGGGCATCTCTCTCTCCTGCTCCAGTCATTCCTTGAATACTAACTAGGAGAGGAGAGCAAGGAGTTTCTCCTGGCTGCTCTCAGATGCTGATTTCAGAGAATGCTGAATCGAACACAGCCACAGCAGGGCCAGGGGGGGATGATCAGCTCAGCTCCCAGGACAAACCTGGCTGGCAAAGCACAGGGGAGGCCCACGAGAATGAGAAGGGCAAATATCACACCCAGCCTCACAGAGAGGTGGGAAGGAAGACACAGACAGCTGGAGATGAGCTAATTTATCTTCAGCGCCCAGAAAAATTCTGGAAGAAAATATAAAATATTAGAGAACGAATGCGTCAGCGGCAGGGGAATAAATAACTGACAAGGAATGGGGATATTTTTCAGGAATCCATCGTGTCAAAATTGTCTGGTTTCCATCTCTGGCAAGGTACCTTGAGCAGGAGATGCCATACATTTTAAATTCAGGAGGACTAAGTGAGATTAATAATTCCTGCTCAGAAGCAAATCCTCAAAGCTGTCTCTGAAGGATTGACGCTGCAGGGGCTGCTTGAGGTGCCCCAGGATGTGGCACCCTGTGACATCCAGGTGCCACCACCCAGGTGGAATTTTAAAAGTTTAATAGTAATAAAATGGTTATAAAAATAGTAATGTAATTACTATTAATTTAGTAATAAAATGGTTATAAAAATAGCAATATGATTACCACGTGCCCAGAGCAGAGCTGCTCAGGGAATTCCAGAATGGTTTGGGTTGAAGGGACCTTAAAGCCCACCCAGTGCCACCCCTGCCATGGCAGGGACACCTCCCACTGTCCCAGGTGCTCCAAACCCCACCCAGCCTGGCCTTGGGCACTGCCAGGGCTTGTCTGGGCATAAACTGTAAAAATGATGTAAAATCAGCATCAGGTAAATGAATAATTCTGGGGAAAGAATGGGTTATCCATTGAACGAGTAAAATAGAGAAATACCCCAAAGTTTATCAAATTTGTTAAAAAGAAAAACATTGGTAGCTTCATTTTGGAAGGAAAATTCAAACAGGCAAATATGGCAAGAGTAGGAGTTGAGCAGGACAGGAAAAAATTCTGGAATGGAAAAGAGAAGGGGCCACACAAAACAAATTCATCTTGTGGGGTAATTTACATTCCTCAGGATCATTACTTTTAATTATGGATCATTTAGTGATGAAAAAGTAATGGGTGGCTCCCAGTATACAATCAAAGCTGAACAGCAATTTTGGGAATCTGGAGTTTTGGACTTGCTTTTCTGCAGGAGCAAGACTGGGAATTTGTATTATCCCACCTTATCCCTCAGTTGCTCCTATCTAATGAAACATTCTCCTGTAATCTCAGGAAAAGGGGTTTTCCCTTTTGCAATAATTGAAAAGTCCATGAGAGAGGCTTTGGGGAAATTGATTCAAAATTAACAAATAGATTAATGAGCTTGCTTAGTTAGGTGTGCCACATTGAATATTATCCCATAATAACTATCCCATTTCAGTGCTCTATCAAGAGGTTTCCAGAGTTCTTTTCTTAGCTTATAAATCACTTGAGGCAGGACCCAGCTCATGATCGTTTGTCATTCTGTCAATCCCTGTCCATTGGCACCTTAAGCTGCTACTCCAATAAAAACAATAATAATTTGTCTACCAAAAAGCCCTCAGCTGTTAAAGAGAAGAGCTGATCCAACACCTGGAACCCAAAGAGGCGTTTTTGCAACCACCTTATTTCCATAATTCTCCCAGATTAAGCTCATATTTAACTCCCAGGAACTAAAACCCCAAATTTTGCTGCCATTGCAACAAAATAAATCACTCCATCAGCCTCCCTAAAGTTCCTCCAACTGCTCCCAAAGTTAAGCTGAGCACAGCTGGGGTGCTGAGAGGAGTTTGACCCACAGCAGGCTGCGGTGCCAGCAGATTTCTGCGTTCATTTCCAAGGTTTATAAGTTTTTATTCCCCATAAAAGCATAACTTAATGTGCCTCTGCCATGCTTTTCACTTAACTTACCCTGAGATAGCTCAGAGTGCATCTAAAATGGTACATAATCATCTCTAAGTTCTGATTCTATCCCCCCCCTTCCCCCTGGCATTTAGCAAATGGCATTTTTGTTCATGTAAGTCACGTTCTTCCCAGCCAAGGAGCCTTTTCACAAAAAAAAAAAAATCAAATTAATCTTAAATAAAAATCAGATTCTTAGTATGAATATGCCCAATTCCATTGAATTTTTTTATTGCTTTCTGCTCACGGGGCAAGGCAGTGAAATATAACTGAAATGTCAAATGAAATGTATGGCAAAGAGATTAGGAGGAAACTTTTAGCATTTGTTACAGATTAATATGTTAATTACGGCATGTATTGTGGAGAAAGATTAAGTATCACCAAAGTAAATTTATTTTTAACCAGCTTTATTCCTCACACTTCATAAATTAACCAGCAGAATACATAATGGGGAAGAATTCCAGCTCTGAGATTGCTGGAAATTATGCAAAACTCCAAAGCATACAGAGTTGCAATGCAGATAATGTCTGAGCTTTAAAATAAGCACTTCATCAAAGGGAATTAAGCCTCCTCCAGCACACCTAATTTCACAGGCTGCTTGCAGGTATCTCTAACTTTGCCACAACGACAGTCCCAAAAACTGATCAATAGTTTAAGCTCTAGTTTTGGCTTGTGTTGTATTAAGGGTAAATGTTGGTTCTAAGCCTAACAATGCAAACGCCCATCTGACATTAAAAAAATTGCCAAGAGAAGCAGCTGCAGCTGTAAAATAAATTAAAAACTACAAAGGGATGCAGCCCTGAGCCCTTGAACAGCGCAGGCCAGGAGGTGTTGGTGCTGCACCAGCTCCTCATTCACTCCTGGGTTTGTTCTGTATGGAAGTTGAACAAACCCCCAAAAGCAGGGTCCAAAACAACACCCACAATGAAGAGGTTTAGGTGTCACTATAGGACAAGAAAGAACACACCACCGTTCTCAAGGTGAAGGAAGAAAGAGGTATTTTATTTTCTGACTCCAACGTTTGTAGTTTTCCAAAAGTGACAGCGGATTGGAGGGTGACAGCGACACCTCTCCAGTGACACTGGACAAACCAACAATCCATCGACTTTCTCCTCCTCCATAAAGGAAGAAAAACAATGGGTTATTTACAGAAAGTGTCTGAGAAATTCACTACAAGAATGTCAACATCAGAAGGCTTAGAAAATCTTAAAAAACCAGGGTGACAGTTTGGGGGTTTTTCCATGGATTTCAGAAGAAAAAGGGGGTTGAGCCATTTTCAGTAAGTTCTATGGATTCAATGGCTGCTAAACCAACATGAATTTTTCCTTTGGTTTCAGCAGATTTGGAGGTTGGCTCATGCAGACCTGTCGCAGACATCTTCTATGAAAAATCCTTTCCTTAGGATTTTTCTTCCTGAGAAGCCGAGAGGCCTCAGGAACAGAATGTAAACATTGATTATCTGCTGCTGTGGAATGCAACAGGTGCATCTGTGATTGGTCTCATGTGGTTGTTTCTAATTAATGGCCAATCGCAGTCAGCTGGCTCGGACAGAGAGTCCAGGTCACAAGCCTTTGTTATCGTTCCTTCTTATTCTACTCTTAGCTAGCCTTTTGATGAAATCCTTTCTTCTATTCTTCTAGTATAGTTTTAATGTAATATATATATGATAAAATAATAAATCAGCCTTCTGAAACATGGAGTCAGATCCTCGTCTCTTCCCTCAACCTGAGACCCCTGTGAACACGGTCACACAGACCATGGGGTGGGACCCAAAGTCTGATCCTCTCCAAAAGCACAGATTTTATCTCCTCTAACTTATCTGCTGCACCATCAAATCCCAGCCCCTGTGCTCAGGAGCTCCACAGGATAAACCAGAAATGGGAAATACAGAAATGGGAAATACAACACTGTGGGATTTATAGAGCAGCCAATGCAATTTACATTAAAACTCACGTTTGGATGGTGTTTGGTTAACTCCTGTTCTGGGCAAATTTCTGAATATTTTGACACTTTGAATATAACAAATAATTTCCCTGTGTTAAAAAGTATTATTTTTATAACAAGAAAAAGGAAGTTCTACACTAAATCACAGGTCCATCTGTCAAGAATAATCCTAACAAAATAACAGCACATTTCAAACTCATTAATCCTGTAGCTGGTAATTACTCCAGTAAAGAATGATGTTCCTATCTTTTTGAGGATTTAGAAGCCTATTTGTAGCATTTTTTTAAGTCCCTCATTAGATTCTGGTAAAATATTATTTTGGGGACAAACTTATAATTTACAGTGTGATGTCTAGAAGTGCACCGAGGTGGTGAGACCAGACAGGAACAGCACCTCCCTGCAGTCAAAATCCTGAGTTCTGAGTTCCTCATCGACCCCTTTTCCTCAGCGAGGCCTTCCCTGTGCGCAGGGGGACATATTCTATTGTTAATTATGTTAATTGTTTACTGGCTGGTAGATCCCTGGACTGAATCAGGAGCCCTTTTGCCCCTGGTGCTCTTTCAGCACATACAACAACCCATCACCAATTCTGACAGAACAGACACATCTTTTCCCATTTACAAAATAAAGAGAACAGGAAGGCCATGGAAAGTTCTGCCTGCCCTTGAACACTCCTGTGGGCAATGCAGAAAAAGAGAGACTTTGTGGATAACGTTCTTGTAATCCCAATTCAAGATGTGCAATTACAACTCATTAAAGCGTTGTCAGACCATCACCAAGGAGAGGGGATGTCTGATTCAGCAGCCGCCACATTAACAGGAAAAGCCTCAAAAACCCCAAAAAAACTTGAGTTCAGGCTGGCAGAAGTCCTGCCAATGACCCTCCCTCTGCTGCATCTTGTCCTAATTGCTTTTCTTCTCTGGAATGACCCATTTGGAGCCTGCTGCTCCCACAAATGATCTCTATCCTGCCTGGGACACTGCAAGGCTGACAATCAAATCTGCTCCTGGCCACTTCAGCTGCAGCCCCTGGAGTCCCAAAGTGCTGAATAACTCTGAACATATCTGGAAAAGCATTAAGGATCCATCCCCTTGGCTTATGCAGGATATCAGGGGCTGTTCATTCTCAAAGTCCATAAACCTGATGTTTTCCTCAGGCACACAGCCCAGCTCTGCTGTGCCTGCAGGAATTGAGACTTATGCTGGTCATTCTCATGGCTGCCCCTTTTATAAAGGGTGAGGAGAAAATCCAGAAAATCTCTGTGGGGTGTAGGTGACGCCAGGCAGGTTGAGAAAAACTTGGGCTGCCAAATGCATCTGGAAGAGAAACTGTTATCTTTTCATTAAAAATTATTTTCAGCTTTCATTTCCAGCTCAGCTTTGTGTTTAAGGAGCCTCTCACCAACTCTTCCTTCCATGGAAAAGCAGATAAAACTCACAAACAACTTCCATAAGTTCTTCACACCCTCATAGATTTTTAATTGGAATGCAACTCCCACAACACCTCATTAGTTCATTGAGTGCTGTATTAGTTTAATTTACTGAAGGGTTGGGGGTTTTTTGCACCTGCCTCACACATTTACCCCATTAAGCATGTGCAGATTATCAGGTAACTGCTCAATTAAACGAAACGATTGTTCTAATTGAATATTTCATTAGAGTAACAAGGTAAAAAGCTCCTTGGTATGTATTAGCAAACATGGCTTGTGCCTCACTGAAACATATTTCAGATTAAACTCATGATCAACTCAGATAAAACAATCACATGTTTCAGATCAAAATGTGCCACTTGGACACTTCACCCTGCACACGTCAGTGGGAAAAACTCCAAGCAGCTCCAATTACCTCTGGATAAACTTTTAAATTTTAGATCACTGTATTCAAATTAATTTGGTGGGTTTTGCCTGATTTCCTGTACCCAAACCTCTACAGATGCAACCAAAATTCAAAGTCGAACTCGCCAAAACTCAAGAGTTTTGCTCTGTTTCAATTCTTGGGTTTTTGCTTGAAACTCAGCAGCACTTTGTAGAGTTTAATGAGAATCCTGGTTGAAAGGCAGACTCGGGCTGGCTCACACATTGCATGCTCCAGCTGGAATATCTCAGAACATGCTATTCTTGGGGACAAGGGACGCTCATTTTCCTGCAGAAAAGTGGGCAAGTTGTAGGTAGTACAATTTAAATTGTGCTGGAATTTTTGTAATTCTCTGATGGTTCCATTCTGCCATCCTCGTTCACTCCGAACAGGGGCTTAATTTGAATTTAGCCACGTGATTCGATGGGGAAGCATTTGCAAGGGAAATTTTATCTAATGCAATGTCACAGCAAGATCAGGAGGCCTCATCACACACAGCTCCTGTGAAAAGTGCATATTATATGGCCCCACACAGATATTTACTATATGTATTATTCTGTATTGATTAGTAGTGCTGTATTAACAGTTTAATAGTATGGTAGATGTGGTTTTGTAGTTAAAATGTTACTTTTGTAGTTAAAATAGAAACTGTGTATGTGGGATATTGTTTAAAAAAAAAGAATGCGGTCCTCACACCAGACAGCAGCCACAGGACACCTGAACCTTTCAGAGAAAGAGAATTTATTGCCACATTATCAGAAGAAATTAATTTCTTCCCGCCTCACTCATTCCTGAAGATGCCATCTAGATTAAGAGGAAGAAGCTGACACTGACCAGACAGAATCCTGTGTTTGAGTGGAATTTATGCATCATGGATGAGATGTATGAATATGCAACAGGCTGTTGCTTTTAAGGGTTAATCCTCTGTTAACCTGGGTCCTTTTTTGGGCTTATTTTGCCCAGAAAGAGGTACCTGGACTGTCCATAACTCTTTGTTTCTCTTGTCTCACATTGTCCTAATCCAAATTTTCCAAATTTTCATTACTCTAATTGTATTACTATTTTATAACCATTTTATTGCTATTAAACTTCTAAAATTCCAAAACCAAGCAATTGGCTTTTTTCACAGGTCCCAAGCTGTGTATATACCTAAATGCATATATATATATATGATGATCCATGAGCATACCTGAAGGCAGGTAATTAAGAATCTGAATTACAATTTTTATTTCTGGCAGTTAATTTCAGTCTGAGTTGATAGAGGATGTGTTGTAGAGTTAAAAGTAAAAATAAAAACAAGCAGTCCTTGTGAGTGAGAGGCAGAAAACTCCTAGCTGTGTTATTTTTTGTTCTAACTTCTATGGAAATCGCTGTTGAAACTGCTAAAAAAATAAGAAGAGAAAAAGAAAGCCAGGTTTAGCATTAGCAATGCTAAAATTGTAATTGCTGAGTTCATCCGTCCATGTTACCATTCCACACCTTACCCTTCCTCTTCATAAATCTGATCCTTCTTATCATTTCTACACTGCAGAGCCTCCAGGTCACTCATGCGCTGCTCCAACAAGAACACACCTGTGTCATCTTCCAGCACCACAAAGCAGACAATGGGGATAATAAGTGGTGTAATTCCACCAGGAGAGTGCACAGTGAGAGATTCAGGAGCACCCCCTGTGCTCAGGAGCTCCTCAGGACAACCTGGGACCCGCTGGTGAGTGGGATTGCTGGAGATATTTTGTGCATGTAAAGAGAATTACCCCGAGGTTTTCCCTTGCCATTCAAATAAAGATGATGCTTTAACCCTGGTAATATTAAGAATTAATTCAGCCACAGCTCTGAAGCAAGCATGTAACTCTTAAAAAAGAAAGAAAAATTTCTTAGAGATGCAAGATATTATTGCAGATCACCAAAGAGAATAATACATTTAACCCGTATACCCAAAATACATTCAAATCACAGTAGAAAAGCATTCATGTGAAATCCTTCTACTTGAGACATTATTTTTTACTTAGAAATGGCATTTTTTCTTTGAATCCTGACTATTCCCTCTGACTTAATCAGTGGGTCTTGTGGGAAACAAAGAATGAAGCTGTGGCCAAGGGCTCTTCAGGCTGGGAAAGAACAGAATTAATAATCTGAAAATCTAAGATGCTTGACACTCCCAGTCTTTTCTTTGCAAAAAGAAACAGAAAATTTTAAACCGACGGCAAAAAGCAGAGCTTGCAAAGTGCTCCCCCTTGCTGGAGTTCAGCTGCACCAGTAAAATACGGGATACAGGGAACAAGAGACAAAGTTCTTCAGCCCAAAGAAAGAGGAACCCTGAGTTTGCTGCAGACAAACCTGGACACAAATGTGAAAACAGCTCCTGGAGTAAGGATTGATCCAGTGGAAACAGCAGAGTAACACACAGCTGCTGAGGAAAACTGGGAGTTTGTCCATTGAGGGATTCCCTCAGAATTCACTCCCACGCCTGCTCTACTGCCCTGTGCTCTGACAACCATTATGGTTCAGGAGTTTGGGTCTCAAAATGCATTTTTCAGCCTACAGTGCAAAGACTCCTCTAGAATCAGCTCCCTGACAGCAAGGCAAGAGGAATTTCCAAGTCCAAAACCATCCCAGCCCTGTGCTTTCATGTCAACCTCTTCCTCAGCTCCAGGCTGGTGTGAAGTTCCTTCACATGGTCTGGAGACTGCTGATTAATCCTTCTTTAACCTTTTTTTAAAGGGAAATTTGAGCTTTAACATAATGGATCCTGGTATTTTTTTTTCCTTTTCAAACCATTTAAGAAAGCTGTTCTCAAGGTTTGGGGATGTCAGCATCCCAAAATTGCCATTTACAGGCATTTATTTGAAAAGAGCACTCTCACCACCTGTGGATCTGCAACTCAGAACATGTGCACATTTCAGAAATGGGAACAAGAACAGGCATGAGCTCAATCTCCACAGACAAATACTGCACTAGGTTCAGAATCTCCACAATAAAGATATTTTTATGTATTTTCTTTGAAGGATTTTCTTTTCTAACACTCAGACTTCTACTACCTTGTCAGGTCCTCTTGGTGCTTCCCTGGAAAAGGGTGGTGGCAGTGGGAAAAAGCAGGATCAACACAAACCCAAGGGATGGGAACAGGGGCCTCAAAACGATCACCAGAACCTGAAGAAAGAGAGGGCAGCCAAATGAGCAGCGCACACTGAAAATCTGTATTTTGTCAGATTGTTAGCCAGAATCTGTGGGTTGTTCCACCTAAAATTACAGAGATGGCAGGAGGAGCTCCACAGAATCACTGGGTTGGAAGAGACCTTAAAGACCATGGAGTCCAACCCAGCCCCAACACCTCAACTCAACCCTGGCACCCAGTGCCACATCCAGGCTTTGTTAAACACACCCAGGGATGGGGACTCCACCACCTCCCTGGGCAGCCATTCCAGAACTTTATCACCCTTTCTGTGAAACCTTTTTCCTATTACCCAACCTATATTTTGTCATGGACATATTTTATGAAAAATCCTTTTGTTAAGATCTTTTCTCCTGAGAAGCTGAGAGGCCTCAGGAATGAAATGCAAGCAATGGTTATCTGCTGCTGTGGAATGCAACAGGTGCATCTGTGATTGGTCTCATGTGGTTGTTTCTAATTAATGACCAATCCCAGTCCATCTGGCTCGGACTCGCTGGTCAGTCACAAGATTTTATTATCATTCCTTTCTATTCTTTTGAAGCCTTCTGATGAAATCCTTTCTTCTGTTCTTTTAGTATAGTTCTAATGTATAATTTCATTCAATATAATATATATCATAAAATAATAAATCAGCCTTCTGAAACATGGAGTCAAGATTCTCATCTCTTCCCTCACCCTGGGACCCCTGCAAACACCACCACAGTATTTCCCCTGACACAGCCTGGGACTGTGTCCTCTGCTTCTGTCAGTGCTGCCGTGCTGCTCCCACTCTGTCCTGGTCTGCATGAGATGTACAAAAATGAAAAACTCCAAGAATAATTGAAAACTGGCCCAAAAATGAAAATTCTTGCAACCAGAAGCATAGAAATATTATTGCTGCTGCTGGGATCTGAAAGGCACCGGCTGTTCCTCCTTTGCACCCACTTCTCTGTCATCCCTGCCCAGCTGGAATCAGGGAATGAGGCTCCACATTCCTTGGAACACTTCTGTCCCTTTGAATTCTTCCTGTGTGCCACTCATCTCCAGCACTGAGCCCCTTCCAGGGGTGCATCTGCCTCAAAGCAGGGAGCAGCAAAAAAAAAAAAAAAAAAAAAAAAAAAAAAAAAAATTCATAAGAAAGCTGGGAGCTTCTGACAAGTTTTGCAGCCCAGCCTGGCAGATGTAAGATTTCCTGATAATCATCAAAACAGTTGGATCCTTTGTGAAGCTTATCTGAGCCAAACAGAACCCGGGGCCCTTCTGAGGTTTGTCCTGCTCTGGCGTGGATGGTCTTCAGACAGACATTGCACTTGGAAAGCAATTTTCTTTGTTGTGCTGGGAGCAGCAGCCAGCAGAGTGAGCAGCCTGCACTCCTGTGCCATATTGCCCAGGCTCATGTGTTTGCTTTTTCAGCCTCTGCTGTTTGATCCTCTGCGGTGGATTCTGTGCAGATACAAAAAAAAAAAAATCACCAGTGGCACCCGGGGAATTTGTACAAATGAAACAGAGGCAATGAGAAAAAATTATTAAAAAGAGTACCCGAGATGGGATTTCTCTGCTAAAGGCTAAATAATGTTAATTTCCTAGAAACTGATCCAACCTTTCTACTCGTGGCTCAGCACTGCAGGCAGCACATCTGCTTGTCCTGGGCTTGGGAAGGACTTGGCATCCTTCCTCCTGTGGTCAGCAGGGTGTCTAGAAACTGATGTTTTGCTTGATGTGGCAAGCTACAGGGTTCCAAGAATAATGATGGCTGAAACATTACCCAGGGAATAAACAATTTTTTTTTTCCCTTTCTTCTTCCTTGTGATAAAGCCTATCTTGTGATATTTAGGGCAGCTCTTTTATAATTTATAGATACCAGCCTGGTGTCTTATCAGGGAATAAGGTACATGAATGAGTGTACAGCTTGTTTTTCTTTCACTAATCAGCTTTTCAGCCTGTCCATCAAGTTTCAATCAAATTTGAGGAGGAAAAGATTAAAAGATACAGAATACCTGCAAGCTTTGTAAGAAGAAGCAGAAAGAGAGAGAGGTTCTGAAGGTTAGCCACTGAGAAAAAGGCTGCACTCTGAGCCAGACCTCTCTTGGGCTCCAGGTCATCTATTCCTAAAGCTTCTTTCATGTCCAATGGACCATCTGAAGCACCCCAAGAATTTGCTCCAAGCAGACTCTGATGTCTGATCAGGGCTGTGACCACAATGAAACATTTAAAATGAAGGAACAAAGCCACCTAGAGCAATGAACCACAGACCCAAACCCATGGGAAGTCAGGGTTCCTTATATTCTCTACCCATGCAGGTCCCTGCTAGAGTTTTTTGGCCAAACTTTTGCAAAGAGCAGTCTGAGCTCCTGTGGGAGT